>NC_022014.1:74396477-74408184 GCF_000317375.1 Microtus ochrogaster
GGGAGGAGGCGGAAATCCTCAATAAATAAATAAATTAAAAAAAAAAAAAGAGCTATGTCACCTGGGTGAAAAAGAGACAAAATCAGTAAAATGGACTATGTAAGTCCTACACATACTACTTCTAGAAACTTCATTGTCCTGAGGCTTGGAAATGACTCTGTAGGTAAAGGACTTGCAGCAAAAGCCTGAGGACCAGAGTTCAGGTCCCCAAAGCTCATGCCAAAGCCAAATGTGCAGCTGTGAGCAAATAGCCTTATACTGGTAGGGACAGGAGGATCCTGGGGCCTCACAGGACAGGCAGTGAGAGAAGGCCAGGTTCAGTGAGAAATTTTGTAGCCAAAATAAGGTCGAGAGCAACTGAGGAAGATGTCTGATGTTGGAATCTAGATATCTCCCTTGCATGTACAAACACACACACACACACACATATGCACACACATGAGCATAAAAACATATACACAGATATAGTGTGTACACCAGTTAACACAGAAGCATACACCTCAAACAAAGAAATTCTTCAGAGTACTGTACATCAAAGTAGTGTACTTCCGTAGCAAAGAGAGAGAGAGAGAGAGAGAAAGAGAGAGAGAGAGAGAGAGAGAGAGAGAGAGAGAGAGAGAGAGAGAGAGAGAGCGTGCTCGGGCATATATATGTCTGTTCGTGTATGCGGGTGATTAGTTACATTTTATGGAAAGTATTTTTCCAGGCATGCAACCAGACTGCTGTAAACACCATAAATCAACAGAACCATAACGCAGAGCAGAAGTCACCCTTAAGCCCTGTTGATAGGCAGAGTCCTGCGGAGTGGATTAATTTCTTCCAGTGTTGCTTCTTTTAGCTGTCACAGTTCTGGTCAAATAGATACTCTTATTTCAGACAGGAGAACAAGGGAAATACACTGCAGATTCGATCTGCAAAGATACCAGGTTTCAGCAGATTTATTTTAAACAAATCTGTTTTTCTGGGGCACTATGTGTGCAAGATTAAATTAAGTGTTCATTTGATTAATTATATCATTTTTGACAGATTTGAAAGGCCATCAATATATTTTTCGGTGGCTGACACTCTGGAAAGAAATTAAAAAAAAAAAAAAAGAATGCTATCTAGTTTTGGGAACAATGGACACTTAGACCAGGGGCAAATTAATGGCATTTTTCTCATGTAGCTTTAGCAAGACAATTCTTCATGGAAGACAGGATCTATTCGACTCATTCAGAAAATATTAATGGTCTCCTTTAAAATAATCTTCTTTTGTATAAGTCATTCACATGCTCATTGATGTCCTTTTAATTTTTAAATTAGCTTATTAAAGACTAACATTGTAGCCAGGACTTAGAGGTAAACTAAGATCAATTGTCCTTGGTCGCTAATAAGACACTTCATATACCAACTACAATTTGCTACAAGAAAATTAAAACAGAGCATCTTCATATGGCTTTCAGATTCATTTTCTTCTGATAGAAAGTTTAAGTCCTGTTATGAAGATAATCTTCAATCTTTTCAGCCCACATACTGTTATTGGTATGTGCAGGTTTTCTGGGCTGACAAGTAGTTTTTTGAAAACCAGTTTGAGTGCCCTTCCTGGGAAGGACTCTCAGCAGTTCTTAGTAGCCTGTTGTTCTTTGTCTACGGTTGAGATCTTTTGGGCTTAACCCACCCACATTAGCATACCTATTGGTATTTCACTTGTTTAGCATGTGTTTAGGTCATTTTGTGGGTGAGATTTCATGGGATTGGATTTTTAAACACCTTGTAGATACAATCTCACAGCAAACTACCTATTCTTTTGGCTCTTACAATCTTCCCAAACAGGATGATTCTGAAGCCTTAGATACAGGCATTGTGTCCTTATACCTATAAATAAGTGTGGAACTCATTCCTAATCAAGGAAACTTCTCTTTGCAGCGCCTGGAAACCATTACAGAAAACTACAACCAACCCAAATGCAGAGTTGTGGAGCCCAGTCTAAAGTTCCAACTGTTTCATCTACAATATTTACATATTTTGAAAAACTGAAGATGGACAGGGCTTAATATTTTATTCAGTTTCTTAGAGGGAAGTATTTATTTTTCTCAAGATTGAACTTTTCCACTGAAGATTTTAAAAATTAATTAATTAAAAATTTTCACATGTATTAATGTTTCCATCCATGTATGCATATGTTTATTAAGTGTGTGCCTGGTTACCAAAGAGGCCAAAAGAGGGAATCAGATACCCTAGGACAAGAGATATAGAGAGCTGAGGTGCCAAAAACCAAACCAGCAAGTGCTCTTAACCACCAAGCCATCCCTCTAGGACCATCGCTGGGCAATCTTAAACACACACACACACATTTTTCAAAACTGCTATTTGTTTTGGACAGACAGTATACCCTGTCTTGCCTCTTTGATCTTAGGAAGACAGATTCGGTTTTGATTCTCCTGAAATTTGCTGTAGATGTTGAACCATTTCATGCACCATTTATCCCTGCATATTTTTAAAATCAACTATACAGATATGTATCTGATCCATTGAAAAATGCAAAGAATTATGCCATCTCCTAAATAAATAGCTTTTTATTTGAAAAAAAAACTATTTGATCTAACATGTACTACATATAAGCTTCTTGATGAAAAAAAATGATGCTATTATAAAGTCTAAGGCAAAATATGATAGAAATCACTTTGAGCACAACAGTCCTTCTAATTCAGAGCATGCTAACTTGGAAACAGTAAAGTATTACATTCTCCTATAGCTGCCCCCACACACCAGACCACACGTTTTATTTCCAGCTGACAAAGTAAAAGAGAAATTGGCAGGTAAGATACATGGCAGCGAATAGGGAAGAAGACACTCAGTCCCCTGTGCCTAGTGTCTATTTTAAGATCACTGTAATACCCAGTTCTGCTTAAGCAAATCTTGAGAAATTCAGCTTTACAACGAGATACTTTATTAGCTCAGACCTGCAATATCAAGCATCACAAAAGTAGTCCAAGCTTTCGTGTATCACCATCTCAGGAACTTCTTAAATAAGGGGTGGAGAGAGGGACTTTTGGTTTCAATTTGATTTTAGGGGCACGAGTAATGGTTCTTAAAACTCTGTGTTGAAGAGGTGTGCAATTGTCATCAGGCTCCTTTGAAACGATTTCAAAGCCATTCCAATCAATATTGAACAACAGGTTAATGAGAGAGCCAATGTTGAAAATGTATCCCATAATAAGAAATATATAAATACATACCATATTAATATCATGTCATCTTATGATGATTGCACCTTAAGAATTTAAATTTCCTGACTTCAAGGGACTTTGAGTAGACTCTACTGATGTTTGAGAGAGGGTTCAGCCGTGAAAAGCACTGAGGCCTCTTGCAGAGGACCAGGATTCTTTTTCAACATCTTCATGGCTACTCATAACCATGTGTGACTCCAGTTCTAGAAAATCTGAAGCTCTCTTCCGGCCCCTCTTTGTGATTTACACACAGAGTGCACATACACACACGCAGACAAAATACTTATACAAGCAAAATAAAAATAAATCTTACAAAGAGTTTGGAGAAGACAAGAAATATGCGCATCATTAGACCTCAACCTATGTCCAATTATTTAGGTCAGATAAATACATAGTGAAGTCAAGAAAAGTGTGTGCCTGGCACTCAGAAGAAGTGTTCGCGGGGAGCTCAGATGAGAAGTACAAACAAAGCCACACAGCAGTCGTGAGACTTAGAAGTAATCCAGCAGGCATAGCAAGATGTGAGATATCTTGGTATTCCATATCAACTTCATGGTGCAGAAGAAAATTTGATGCTCGAACCTCAAAAAATCATAATTGCAATTGGGAGTTTGGAAGAGTGTAAACAGTCTTAAAAGAAAAGAGCTTCATCTAATATTGCTTGTACTGAAGTTTGTTTTTCTGATACCTGTCAATGAGTTCACATTTGATGTAAGAAATCATATGCCATGTATATGATTTAGCCCATGTTTCTTTCCTGTGACACTCTTGCAATATTTTAAGTTATGCTACTTAGTTGCAGTATCACAGTTGAAATCCAGATATTCTGGTTTATTTTAGAAATGCTGTCACTATCCCAGGCATGCGTTCACACACATGTCATTTGCGAGGCAGAGGCAGAAAGATCAGGATTTAAAGACTATCCTTGGTCACACACCTAGGTCAGCCAGAGCTGTCCACACTGCGTCAAAAGACAAAGTAAAGCACACAAGCAAAAACACACAAAATTAGCCACAAAACAAAGAAGCAAGAAAGCTGGACAATATCCCAGTGGTTAAGAGCTTACTGCTCTGCTGGAGGGCCAGAGTTTGATGCTCAACCATATGGCAGGAAGTAGCCTTAAGGGATCTAATGCCCTCTTGTGACCTCCCTGGGTACTTCACCCTTGCAACTTATATACACTGAATTGCTTTTATTTTTGTTTTTTGGTTTTTGTTTTTTGAGACAAGGTTTCTTTGTGTAACAGCCCTAGCTGTCCTGGAACTAGCTCTTGTAGACCAGGCTGGCCTCAAACTCACAAAGATCCACCACCCACCTCTGCTCCCAAGTGCTGGGATTAAAGGTGTGCACCACCACTGCCTGGCCCTACATTGCTTTTAAAGATAACAAGCTCTTAATTTACTCGAAGAATGATTGTTCATACATTATCACAGATAAGTAGAGATCATGTTTGTGTTTTTAATTAATTGCATAGATCTTTCTTTTAAAATCTAAAGGTAAATTTATTTGAGATTTTATGTTGGTCTGTCTCATTTCTTCTGAACACTTAAGTCTGTACTAGGATCTTTGTTTTTTTTTGTTTTTGTTTTTGTTTTTTTTCGAGACAGGGTTTCTCTGTGGTTTTGGAGCCTGTCCTGGAACTAGCTATTGTAGACCAGGCTGTGAGATCTCGAACTCACAGAGATCCGCCTGCCTCTGCCTCCCGAGTGCTGGGATTAAAGGCGAGCACCACCACCGCCCGGCTGTACTAGGATGTTTATCTGCTTTATTTTTTAAATAATTGGCTTCATTCATTGGCAATTCCATATCTACTTACATGCATGCTTACATAAATGTGTGTGTGTGTGATATATACATATCTATGTGTGTGAATGTGTGTATGTATGTATGTATGTATGTATGTATGTATGTATAGTGCCTTGTGATTAATCTTATCTGTTTTGTTCTCCTGTTTCCTCTCTCTCTCCCTGTCAACACTCCCTCCTCCATACTGACCATTTACCATGTTCATATTCTCTTTCCTTCTTTGTTTTGTTTTGTGACTCACTGAGTTTAACCAGGGCCATCTGAGTGACTATGAATATGGGAATATCCTCTGGAGCCTGGTGGTTCTCCTGCAGATACATATCTGAAGATAACAATTCCACCTTCCCCGAGTACATCAGTGGTAAACAGTTCAGTCATGATGATTGTCTCCCATGACCCCTACCCCATACATGCCTGACAGTGGACAGGTGAAGTCTGAATACATCAGTGGCCAACAGTTCAGTCATGATGACTGGCTCCCATGAACTCTACCCCATATATGCCTGATGGTGTGCAGATCAAATCTGAATACATCGGTGGCTAATGGTTCATTCATGATGATAGGCTCCCATGATACTCTACTTCATACGTATCTGACTATGGACAGGTCAAGTCTTATGCACAGCTACCAGACAACCATGGTTCCTATGAGTTCGTGACTGTAATGAAAATATAATGTTTTGACAAATGTATACATCTCCAGAATGACTCTGTTAGACTGAAAAATACAAGTACTATCTCAGATACTTTTCATTTTGTGTTCATGTTGAGAATGTTCAAAATACTTGTAAACTATATATTATGACTAACTACCATTGTGTACAATGAAGGTTTTTAAGATTTATTTATTATTCATTTATTTATTTTTGCTAACTGAAATTTTATATCCACTGGCCAGCTCTCACCAACCCATACTCTGGAACTGTTCCTTTGAATTGTACAGCTTTCGATTATACATATCCATGAAACTTTGAGCTATTTTTCCTCAGCATTCATTCATTTCACTTCATTTAATATTCTCAGGATTTTCTTAGGTTATTGAAATTAGTATTCTTTTTAATAAGGTTTATTTCAATGCATTATTAGGTATATATACGTCATCATCTTCTACACCTGCAGATTTCACATAGTATAAGCTAACCCAAGAATATGATTTCAATATCTATATAACACACTGACTATCTATATCTATATAAGCACACTGTGTGCTTTGGATAAATACCAAGTGGTGGGACTGTTGGTCCATTCAGAAGCTCTATTTCCAAGTTTTTAAGAAAAGTTTTAATTTATTTTTATTTTATGTGTCTGAGTGTTTTTCTGCATGCATGGGAGCTGTAGATCACCTGAAACTGGGATTAATTCTGGTTGTGAGCCACTGTGTGGGTGCTGCAAATTGAATCCTGGCCTTCTGCAAGAACAGTGGGTACTCTTAACGACTAAGCCTTCTCTCCATTACGTTATGTTCAAGTTTCAAGGAATATCCTTACCGACATTATTAATTTGTATTCCCACCACAAGGATGTAAGCATTCCATTTCTCAAATGCTTTATCGTTATCTTTTGTATATTCTATAATAGCCATCCTAGCAGATACACTTCAGGCAGTCTATCTGAGTCATCATCTGAGAGAGTCTGAAACCCAGAGTGCTGCAGGATTTAATAGAAGATCCTATCTCTAATCTCACTTCTCTAACTTTTGTTAGTAGATATAGGGAAGTTTAAATAAATCACGCTAAGAAGTTATAAACCCTTGGCTACAGTTAAAAACATCACTAATACAAAATGTATAGTTACATATCAAATATTTGTACTGATTTAACTAAATTCCATAAAGATTTTTCTAGAGTCATCTAATGTTTAAGTTTGTGCCTTGTGTTTAGTAAAACTGTAATTTTAAAAATATTTTTCTTATTTGTATTAGTTCTTTGAGAATTTCCTACAATAAGGTTTCTCTACCCCCCACTCCTTCCAGAGCTACTGACTTCCTGTGCTTTCCTACTCACCCAAATTTTTGTCTTCTTCAGTTTTAAAAAATCTCCCCAGTCTGTGTTGTTCACATGCTCTTGGATGCATGGCCTTCTCTGGAGTGTGCTCTTTCCACCAAGACGAAACCTTTAAGGAAAAATAACATATGGAGCACAAGAGTCAAAGGGAATTACTCAAAGAAATCCTGACTGAAATGACAGGTGTCGCTGTTTTTAACAAGGCTGTGTGTTTCCCATCTCAGTCAGGTTAACAGTCAAAGAAACAGACAGTTGTTGTGAAACGCTCCTGTTCTCAATTTCTTTCAAGGTCTAAGTCAATTTTGAACAAGAAAAAAGAAACCAATCCCAAATAAGGAAGTGTTACATATAAGAATAATTTATTTAAGTGTAGCAAGGCAATATTTTGAATTTTGTGCTTCTGCTCGTTGCTTACTAAGCAAATCACATGACAGGGTCAAAATTAGGCAATGGCTTTTCTGAAAAGTTGAGGCCACGAGGCACTTCATCCTTGCCTTGATTCTCTTTAATCTCCTATATTTTAGAATGTGTTCTCAGCACACAAACACTGTAAACACAGATCACAGTCAGGAAGCAAGATGTGTAATAGAGAATAATCAGAAGAGACACTGAACACCACAGGGAAGAAAGCGGCAATGACTTCACAGCATGAGGCCCTTAAGGGAGAGTTTTATAAAAGCTAGAAATTCCGTGATGCAAATACAGCATCTCAGGAGACTAGAGATGCTAAGAGAGATGAAAGTTCTTGGAAAGATACTGCAAATACACTTCCTTAAAGGAAATTTTAAGGTGTACCTACATGAGGAAGAAGCAATATTGCCCAGCTTTTAAAACTGTAAAATGGTTCAAGTCTGCTTCCTCCTCATCTTGTCTCCAGCCTCTGATTGTTATGACTACAAGTTTATGATACCTTACTGAGACACAAAATATTTTAAGTATTCACCTAAACACTGGAAAAAAAATGTTCTTAAAGTTCTTCCTATCATAATGGAAATGAAGTGGTACTGCCTATTTAGACATGTGTATGCATGCATCTATTTGCCAGTCATCTATATACTTGTCAATCAAATCTATCCACCAATTATCTGCCTGTCTATCTATCCATCCATCCATCTATATATCTGTTCTCTATGTGTCTACTAATATATTCTACAATTCACCTACTAATCTATCAGCTATTTATCTATCTCTCTATCATCTAATTATCAAGCTAATCTATCATTTATCTCTGTATCTACCAGTCCAGTTTCTCTATCAGATATTTGTCTCTCTTCCATCTCTCTTGAGTCTTACGGCAGTTTTTCCCATTGTAATAGTATCAAGGAAGGGACAGACATTCTCAATTTCCTTCTGCTGATGTTAGGCCAGAAAGACATATCTTCAGAATGAAATGACTACCGTTGTCTTTGCTTCCACTGATGGTGATGTCACTTAAGGTTGTCCTTGCTGAACTTAACCCTGGTGAGTGTAGTCTAGATAGTCCATCCATTTCTTCTCACTCCCTTTGCCATGAGCAGCTCCCTCTGTTGTGGGTTTCTGCAATGGTGCCCTGACAAGCCAATAGTCTAAATTCTCCCAGACCTTGATCGAAGTGAATCTATCTTCTGTGGGAATGATTTCTTATTAATAAAGAAACTGCCTAGGCCCATTTCATAGGCCAACCCTTAGGTAGGCGGAGAAAACAGAACAGGATGCTGGGAGAAAGAAGCTGAGTCAGGGAGTCGCCATGGTTCTCCCACGCCAGACAGACGCAGGTTAAGATCATTCTTGGTAAGCCGGCTTGTGGACTACACAGAATAATAGAAATGGGTTAGATCAATATGTAAGAGCTAGCCAATAAGAGGCTGGAACTAATGGGTCAGGCAGTGATTAAAAGAATACAGTTTCCGTGTAATTATTTCGGGTCATAAGCTAAGCTAGCCATGCGGGCGGCAGGGAGCTGGGGACGCAGGGGGAAGCAGCCTCGCCGCTCTTATTTCACCTTCTCAGATCTTTGACGGAGTTGAAGATTATATAATTGTAATTACTCTCTACATTATTTAGACTTCTTGTGATAGAGTGTCTGACAAAACTTTTGTTCTCCATATTATTTGTTATATTTATTATTTGTTATTATTGTTTATAGTTGTAGTTAGTTTAGTTCTGTCTTATTTAGACAAAAGGGGGAGATGTAGAGAGACCCCGCCTTTTGGGGCGGGACAGCCTCGGGCGAATGTTTTTACTAATTAATTGGGACGCGCGGACTGGAGCCCTTCCTGTTTCCGGTTTACTGTGGATCGCTGAACTCCGGGTGTGTGAGTGTGCTTTTATATTAAAATTGTCTTCTTGTACCCACTGGCCTGGATTAATTAAATTCGCCTTCAATCTTCGTTTAATTTGAATATCTTGGTATTTTGCTACAGTAGCATAAAATTCACCAAGACAGACCAGACCCATCTTTCTTGTCTTTAGCCCCTCTTTTGACGTGTTTATGGTAGGCCACACTTTCAGCATTTAATCCTAGCATGCTGGACTTCTCATATTCTTCCCCACATCCTTGACTCATTATAAAAGCATGCTTTACTCTACCATATTCAATAGCAAGTTTTTACTTGACATATTTTGTATTAAATTTATTTTGGACATATTTTGTATTTATTTATTTTGTGAGGGGACAGAGGTTAGCTGGTAAATCTTTTCAATCACCTTCTTTCTCAACAACTACAGGAACTCACCTCATAGACTAATTTTTCTCTTGAGTTGCCTTCAACATTTGTTTGTTTGCTCGTTTAGTTTGTATTTTGTGGTTAGTCTTAGCCATGCCACATCTTTAACTTCAATCTTTCCCTGTATTCTAAGCTCTACTGGAACAAGAAGCAAACATGTATCTGCTCACTTAGCACCCAATAGCCACTTCCCAAAATAATGAATGAAAGAATAACAAAAGTTTGACCTAAAATGTAAATATGAGGACAGGCATGAGAGAACACACCTGAAATCCTGGAACTTGGGAGGCTAGGGAAGGAGACCCCAAAGTTAGGGGCTCACCTGGAGTACCTATTGAGATTCTGAATGTAAAAACTGAGCACTTAAATGGGATGCCTATAAAATGAGAAGCATACTTTTTTATTACTTGGTTTGCAAAAGAAATTTGAGTTTTTTACATTTAGAGAGAGAATGAAAAGGAGCTTACTGCTAAATGTCTTTCTGGAAAGAGAATGGTCAGCACTGGCGCTAATTCTCACTATCTCCTCAACGCACCTGCAAACACTTGCCTTCCTGATAAATTGGGGTAAGGAAATTGCTCTGTTATCTAGAATTTAAGAAACTAATGAATAATTAAATGCCTTTAAATTGGGGGTTTATTTTTTTTAACATTCTGGCAGTTTTACCACAGAAGAATCTATACCATGTGACAATTCCATAGCCCTGAGGAAAGGTCAACTTTATTAATGACTCTGACACAGTATATATATTTGGAACCTAAGACTTTCACATTCTTTGCCAAAACAAATGCAAGAAGGCTGAAATGTTCAACTAAGGGATACGCCTACTTATTTGTGTGTGTGTTTAATAAATATATATCAAGCACTTGTTTGTATGAAAATGTTCTAGTACTCAAGTCACTTTTTAAATGAATCATTCATAAGCCTCTTCCAAGAATGTGCAGTTTAAAAAGAGAGAATGAGGAAGGAGAATAAAATTTTAAGTCTCTCAGAATATAATAAACTAAATACCAAGTAATCATTTGGCATCTTGAATGCACGGCTGAAAAGACTGCATTAGGAATATGCGATTGTATAATTAACAGATGTGCAGATTTGGGGAGGAAGAAGTCCTAATTCTCTTTCCTACAGAGACAACCCTGGCAAGTTACCACTTTGCTGTTTCTAATACGAGATGAGAAGGCTGGTCACGGTTGCTCGCATACCCTGTTCTTTATCTGTTTCTCTCTAGTAGTGGGAAAGAGAATGAAGATGCCTCTCAGGCAATGTTAGTCCAGACTTTCCCAAAGTGGTCCAAGTCAACTCCAATGAGAACCTTCTTTACTGGAGTAGATGGTGAGAGAAATAGGCAGTTGGAAGCTGAGTTTTAGCCTCAGTGTGAAGGACTGTATAATAGTGATTAAGCCAATAAGTGCCTTAGCGCACATTCAGGCTAGCGATTCTTCCTCTTCCTCCTTCTGTCTCTATGAAGAAAGAAGATTAACTGTGGCTTAACAAAGACAAGGACATCCTCACATACACATTTTGCTGTGGGATAATTGAAGGACCTAACAGAGATTTTGCTCAGAATGTCATAAAAACAGGGTTCTCATATACAAAAGGTCTATTTTTTTCCAAATTAAACCTTTCTACTTCTAACCATGACTTATTTCATTTAATGGGTGATTCAAAAAGTGTGGCACATTGTAAAACATGTGCTTAACATGCTTAAGACCCTGGGTTTGATCCCCACTCTCATATAACAAATAATCACATAATAATAATAATAATAATAACAATAATAATAATAATAATAATAAACAAATAAAACAAAAATTACAAGATGAAAAGGTTGGCCTTGTAAGAAAAACATCATGAAAATTTAAGAAAAGAGAAGAATCCATAAACTACATCAAATTGTTCTTTTAATCCCACCCCCTGTGTGTGTCTTTCTCAGTCTCTCTCTCTCTCTCTCTCTCTCTCTCTCTCTCTCTCTCTCTCTCTCT
>NC_022014.1:74408284-74455668 GCF_000317375.1 Microtus ochrogaster
TCTCTCTCTCTCTCTCTCTCTCTCTCTCTCTCTCTCTCTCTGTCTGTCTTTTTCTCCCTCTCTCTCCCTCTCTCTTGACCTCATGCATGATCTTTCTCCTACGGCTCTTATATCTTCCTCTCTTACTCAACTTCAATTTCCTCTGGCTGTTTTGAAAAGAATTAAGCGTTGCCATGAGGACCCAAACTGACATTGATTCTAGCATCCCCTATTGTCTTTGTTTTGTTAACCGACACATCAAAACAGTAATTAGTAGATAAACAGATGCTAATCCCCAGAGAAAGCCACGCTGAATTTTCACTAACTCCAGGAATCCTAAAAGTTCCTGACTTGAGGTAAAAATATCAAGAAGCACAGAGAAGCAATTTAGCAAATGCTAACAGTTCTTTTTTTTTTCTCTCTCTCTCTTTCGTTTTACAGAAACCAAGTCAGCGCACAGGCTTAGACTCTAATCTTTAGAGGAATTCAGCACCCAGTCTTCATGCACATGTAGGGATAGCAATGTTAGCACTTTGTCTAGCTGAATTTTGTATTATTTAATTATTTGTCTATTTATTTGATGGTGGAGATTGAACCCAGATTATCAAGGCCACAAAATGTGCTCTGCATGGAGCCATACATCCACACTGGATTCTTAAAACCATCACAGCATTTCCTGTCCTTCACATACTTATATTCCACTTTACATAACTTCTGTGACATGGAGTACATGATCTGCTCGTTTCCAATATAAGGAGGCAAGTTTCAAAAATAAAAATCCTAAAACCACAATATTTCAGAATCTGGAGAAATAGTGTAGTGGTTAAATGCACAGGTTTTCATTCTAGTCCAGAATATCCAAGTTCTGTTCAGGGCAATAACGTGTAGTTGATAACTATCTGTAACTCCAGTTTCAGGGAATCTGATTCCCTCTTCTGGCCTCTCTAGGCACCTGCAAGCATGTGGCACACATATATACATACACACAAGAACATACACAGGCAAAAAGTAATAATTAAAAAAAAACTTTTCGAAAGCTATTTTAAGCATTTCAAAGAAAATGGCATAGACTTCTACAAGCTTACTTTAGAAGTTCCTGTCTTTGAAAAGTATGAATCCCATACCTTTTTAGTCTTTAACTATTGATCTATTTCACACTTTAACTAAACATGGATTTTAGATAATTTCATTTTCAGCTATAATTTTTCTGCAACAAACTCATAAGCCCACTGTCCTTGATAATACACAACGGAAATGTTGTTTTCAGAACCCTTATAAGTAAAAAATGAATTTAAAATGGTCACTTCTATTTTAACTCATAGAAAAAAAAATCTTTGTCATTAATGAGTAGTAGGAAAATTGATATTTAGGGTTTGTAGTTAAAACAGAGGTCCTATAAAAGATGGATGAGCCCATATTAAAATGTGCAATCTCATTACAAAACATTGTCTATGCCAGAGCCTCAAGAGTCAAGATAAAAAGCTGGTTTCAGTAACAATGGCATTGAAAAAATACCTACATTTTATGCTACCAAAGAAGTAACTATCAATCATTTTTAAATATTTAAAACCCTGAGAAGAGTAAAATTCATCTTGTAGATCAATGACTGCTTTCATCATTCAAAATTATAAGCATTCAGCATCTTGAATTTGAGAATCTGCCCTCTTCCTGCTCCTTGTATATTTTTTCTTTCTTTCTTTTGCCTGTGTTTTTCATACGGAAAATGTCATGACTAAAGTAATTGGAGAAAGCAGTAACTGAGCCCATACCGTATACCACTCATCCTATCTGTCTCCATGAATCTTACCTGAGAATTAATGATTCGTGCAACGAGGCAGACAATGCCTCGCGTTCTGTTCTTTGCCCTTTGCACTGCAAGTGGGCTTATTTTTTTTTTAAATCCTGCTAGGCAGTGGTGGTGCATGCCTTTAATTTCAGTACTCAGGAGACTGAAACAGGCAGAACTCTGTGAGTTCGATAACAGCATGGTCTACAAAGTGAGTTCCAGGACAGCCAGGAAAGAAATATCTCAAGCTCTACATGACTCATCCATGTCAATCCATGTTCTCTGAATTGTTGACTCTTTGAACAATAGGATTAAGTGTCCATCAGAGACTTGGAGAAGTACAGTACTTGGAGATTATAGTTTCATTAGCTTTAGATTTTTAGGTGACAGGAAACATTGAGAGGCATCAGATCTTGCCAATGGCACAGACCTTATAAGTAAGAATATTTAGTATAAGTTGGAGTGAAATGTTTCCAAGATGATGCTACTAACTACAACTACCCACACCAGTTAATGGACAATAATTCATTCATTCACTTCTTTAAACTAATAAAAAACCAAACTCACAGGGAAAGAGAAAATACATTTTAAAAAACAAGAAAAAAAAAGATGTCTTTTTTTCTATGGCTTTGATAGAGCACCATGACTAAAGCAACTTAGAAAAGATAGTATTTAATTTGGGTTTAGAGTTTCAGAGGGTGATAGTCCATTATTATCATGGCAGATATTATGGCAGGAAGCAGGCATGTATGGTAGACACAACCATGTGGTAGAGAGAGACACTTGGAGTGAAGGGAGTCTTTCGAAACCTCAAAGCCTATGACCAGTGACACATCCCTTCTAACAAGCCCACGCCCCCTAATCTTTCCCAAACACTTCTACCAACTGGCAACCAACTGTTTAAATATATGAGCCTATAACATCCATTTTCATTCAAACTGTCTACATGTATTTTCTTACTTCCTCTCAATGCATCCTTTCGTCCTTAATGCCATAATGTCTATCTTATTGTAGCAGTGAAGAGAGATACACAGTTAGGATATAGATTATTTGATTCAATACTTCATGCATCAAATCTGATAATACATTTTAGCCCAGTTACAAGCTAACTTGTTAGCTACAATTTCATGGACACAACCTGCAGATGGAGATTTCCTGGGTCAGACTGTGATGGATATGCTTGGCAGTCAACTTGGCTTGGCTATCAGCTCTCTGCACAAACACAAGAGTTCTGATTTGGGAAGAGACCTTATTATATGCACTGTACTGCTCTATCAACTCCCTTAGGTGATATCCTATACTGGTTTCATTTTCGTCTTTTAGACAGTATAGATTTTCATTAAAAATGTAAGATTTTAGCTATTTCAATAAATGAGTGTGTATGCACATATTTAAGGAAATATTTGAATTTATATGTCTGCATAAAACACAAAGTGTGGACCATTCCCCCATGTTTGAGATTCAGGTTACAATATTTTATTTTTACCATGATGCAGAATGAGTTAATTTAGTAAAAAACATCACCTGGAGTTTTGGTTATTTTAAATCTTTTGCTAGAAAACATTGTGGCCTACAATTATGTCTGGTGAACAGCAGAAGTGAACCTCAGCTATTCACCAGCCATTCAATCCAGATTTTAGAAAAACACTCTACAATAATGTTTTATTAAGCTATAATGGGTGGAGACCAGATTTATAAAATAAAATTGTAAGTTTTAAATGATCAACCTGACATAGGGTGCATCTATACTACATTCTGAAATTATTAAAAGAATCATAATACAAAATTCTCACATGACACTATCATTCAGATAATTGTTTCTGTCAATATAACCATTTGGGTTATCTAATTGGCTCCATATATTTGTTTTACAATGAAATAATGTTGCTGTTTGTTATCATCAGAGTAGAGAAGGGCAAGACTTGATTATTGTAGTTATTTCTGCAGGTGTAAATTTAAGTATGTTGTCCTTCGTTTCTAGAAAATATTTAGTTGATTATTCCCAAGGTATGAACTGGAAGTTTCAGCCAAGAGTTTGGTGACTATTTTCCTTTCCATATGAACATAGTTTAGGTAATGATTTTTATACCTTTCATATTAATTTCTAGTTTTATCTTGACATACTACATTTTTTTGAAAACAATAGAGGCAGTGATTGTGCACAATTTCCCAACCATCCTAGTTCATAACAGTGAGTTTGGTTATTATATCATTATATCTTTTTTCACTATATCTTTTTTGTTCATTATATCTCCAATTTCATCTTTAAAGGGTCCTGTTAATATTATTCATTAAGGCAGGTATAGGGAGACTGTTTAAAAAAATGGCATTCAGGCCTGGAGAGATGGCTCAGCAGTTAAGAGAAATTGCAGAGAAAATGGGTTCAGTTCCCAGCACCCACCAGAGTCCCTAACTCCAGTTTCAGGGGATGTAATGCTCTCTTCTTACTTCCAAGAGCACCAGGCATGTAGGGGTTACACAGGCAAACAAGCAGGAAAAATACTCATAACTCATAAAATAAAATACAGACAATTCTAACTTTCCCTCAAGTTGGCATGACTGTATGAATGTTAGAAAGTGGTGAGGTTTTTATTGTTTATCATGCCTCATTGAGTCCTCAGATTTCCTGATTGGAATTGATCTCAGTGAAAACTCTTGGGTGTGCTACAAAGAGCTGGAATCGATCCATCTTAAAGGTATATTTGTCCACAGGATCTCCAAGGTGCTCAGAAATAGTTACTCTAAAGCATGTACAGCAATGATTAAAGAATCATTTGCAAGCTAAACAGGGACAAGTCTGTCAGAACAGAAGAAAGTTGGCAACTAATTACACTCATTTAAAACCCATTACTTAGCGTTTAATTAGACAAAAAGAGAAAAGAGTGAGGCTGCTATCTAATTAGAATAGAATTTGAAATGTGAAACTTCACAAAGTGTGGTCTCCTGGAATATAACCAATGACTTAAAATGAATCTTTTTGAAGTTAAGTTCCTGGGAATTGCAGAGAACCAAAATTCAGTGCCTCAAGTAAAGAAATACATCAATATTAATAATAAATAACATGTACTAATAGGTGAACTATCATCATTTGGAATACTAAATGAATAAAGATGGCTAGCAGAATCACAAAGTTGTCTCATAATCTCAGTAAATATAAATTAAAAGGATTATTTGGCTATCTATAAATATAATTGTATTCTCTTTATTAATTTAAGAATATTTAATCTATTTATGAGCAATAAAAATCTATATTGTACAATTGAATAGTTTAAAAGCTACATATCTGTTTACTTGTGCTTGTCATTGAAGAATATGTATTATGGAAATCTGATCTGTCTTAAGCACACACACACATGCATATGACGTGTATATACATATGCACATAACTACATGAAAGTAATTAAGGGGTATTGGAGAGATAAGTCAGGGGTTAAGGATACTTGTTGATTTTTACAGAAGATTAGGGTTCAGTTCCCACATATGGCTGCCCACATCTACCTGTAAGTCCAGCCCCAACGAATCTGACATCTTCTAGCCTTCATGGCCACTGCACTTACTCACATCCCATATATTCCCACAGACTCACACACGCAATTCAAAAAAAAAAAAGAGTACAAGGCAGAAAAGTGTTAATTAATTTCCATGATTTTCCTATTTACTTAACATTTATTTATGAAATCATTCCTAATTTCACACACTCACAAATTAGTAAAAGTTTGACGTCTTCAGCTCACCAGTATTGAAAGAGCCATAAAAAGATTTTATGTATTCAGTTCCTGTCAGTGAACATTTTTATAAGGAAATGAGTGATCCATTTTATATGCGTGTATTCCCAAGTTGATATGCATTGGGTGAATCTGAGTCACTCCTGTTAAAGTCAAAATGAAGGTTGAGTTCCTGATTCTTACTTCATTATCCACTTAGCACTATGGATCGAGTTCATTTTCTCTCTTGCTCAGCTTCAGGAAAACTAGTTATTAAGTAATAATGCAAGAAAATATGTTTGCAGATCTTACATTAAAGCTCAAGGAGGCTTAAAATCAGTGAACTTTATAAACAGGAAGTCAAACATAACACGTTTAGTATCCCTGAGCCTTCTTCATCTACTTCTTCACTCAACTGAAGTAACCGCCGCTCAGATTTCAGGTGTTTTGCTTTGTTTTTGTGTCTGGCATATACATTTAATACAAATTGAACCACAAAAGGTGTTTATAGGAAGGATGGCTTGGCCATTAATTCAAGATTAGCTTGATACAATCCATGCATGTTACCATGTAAGAGTTAGGTCCCCGTTCTCAGCTTTGTGTGGTATTTCTTTGCATGGATACAATACAATTATAGATTGTTTTGTACTCAAACAGTTGCATGACTTTTACTTTTAAGGTGATATAAATAATGTTCCTGCAAAATTTTCAGGTATAGCTTAATGAATGTATTACATTTGCAAAAATATAATTGATCTTAGAATAGCCACATATTCAGCTAACCAAACTATCAATTAAGTTCCCCAAGAATGTTTTACAATTGATTTTTTTTTGTCCTGATGGGTTTTAAAATCCATTACTCAAAATTTAGGTAGAACTTTCAAAGTGCATCATTAAATATTATATTATACCTCTGTTTATAGGTTATCTTTGCCTTCCAGTTCCTACATGCTTTATTGTATATATTATCCTGTATTTCTAATGGTCTCAAATATGATATCAAATATAAGTGGTGGTGAAATGTCTTGATGGATGGTTGTGGAATTTAGTATGTGACCATCATTAGACAAATATTTCTACATCTGCTCCTAAGTAGGTGACTTTTCTACTGGGTCCAATAAGAAGACTTGAGGGAATTACAGAAATCATATTCCAAAGGAATCAGGGGCCAAAGAAATAAATAACAGTCAGTGTAAAATGTTGAGATATGGTAGATATGCTCTAAATTAGAGGCGCATCTTTGCTAACTTATCTGGCAAAAGTTGAGAACACTGGTGTAGTGATATTTCATTTGTATTTTAAATAAATAAATCTTGCGTGAAGACCAGAGGCAAAGCTAAAGCTACTAGAGGTCAGGCAGTGGTGACACACACCTTTAACCCCAGGATTTGAGAGACAGAGGCAAATTGATCTCTGTGAGTTCAGGCCACCCTGGGCTACACAAGATCAATGCAGAACAAATCCCGATGGTGGTGGCTCAAAACTTTAATCCCAATACTAGGGAGTAACACACCTTTAATCCCAGCACTAGAGGGAATATGAAATGGGAAGAGAGAGGGGCTCTGTCTGCTTAGGCTACAATCGCCTAGCCTCGATAGAGGTACAGCTTCTCTAGTAGTGTGGCTGTTTTGCTTTTCTGGTTTTCAGGTTGAGATTTGTTTACTAAAATACAAATAATATACCACTATACACTAGCCTGGCTCAGGCTCTGAGTTCCTCCAGGAGAATGGTTTATATTAAGATATATTTATTTTTTTATTTTCTGCATGTGAGTGTTTGTGTGTATGCATATGTACCATATGTGAGTATTGCTCATAAAAGCCCGAAGAGGGTGATGAAAACCTTGGAAGTGGAGTTACCAATAGTTATGAAGCACCATGTTAGTGCTGGAAACCAAACTTCAGTGCTGTTCTAGCAATAAGTACCCTTAACTGTTGAGCCATCTCTCCGGACACCCAAGTCTGAGCTTTATAATGCCAAAACAGAGACCTTCTCCACCTAAACCTTGCCAGTGTAGTAACTTCTAAAGTTTTCTTCAGCAAAAGTTGAAAACCATGAAATAATATAGTCTTGAAAATAATTAAGCCTCTTACAACCTCTGAGGACAAGGTGTGAAAAGACACCATCCCCAAACACTAATGTCCATGTCTTGAAGAGCAAACATGAACCAGAGGGAGATTCTAAGCAGCAAGGTTATGACCAAACTTACACCACTTAGTGCACAATCAGATGAATATGGCCATCTTCCTGGCTCAAACACTTATGAGTAAAGCCTTTATGAAACAAACTATGAAGTGATGTCTTTAGACTTCAATATTAAATTACTAGGCCTGTGCAATAGGAATACATAACTAATATTGCAGACTAATAGATCTCTCTATCTGTTCTCTGTGTATGGGGGATCATGCAAGCCAACAATTACTCAAATCATGATTTGAAATATTTAAAATAAATATGGGCAGGGAAATACAAAACAATGTAGAGAATGGGCATTAGGAGAGGGAATTGGAAGATAATATTAGAACCCAACCACAGATTTAGGACAATGTGGCATATAAGAAAAATGACATATGAGATTAAAAAACAATTAATAGGTTAGCAATGGGTTAGACAGAAGATGGCAAGACTTTGGAAGCAAGGGCAGGTGGGCCCACATAAGACTTAAAAGAGCCCTGAGGAAAACCAGAAATTTACTCACCTGATGGACTGGATTCCATCGAATAAGGAGGGGGAGAAAGAGGAAGTATTACATACAAGAGAACAAACCCGGGTTATTTATTTTATTTTGTTCATTATAGGTGGCTGTCAAAGAAACAAAGTTATTAAGCAATATCATTCCATTTTCATAAAAGATCCTGAGATATCTCAGACATCTTAAATGTAAGGTAATCTGAGGTTATGATCAGCTGTGTTTGATGGTGCATGTTCCTCATCCCTGCACTTAGGAAACAGAGGCAAGAGGATCAGTTGTTAAAGACCAGAGTGCAGTCTGGGTGAGTGAGATTCAATCTTAGAAATAGAGTGTAATCTTATCTTTTTTGAGCTACGTAGAACCTCTATGATGATTAAAATGAGTTGCTTCTAAAGTCTTCTCTTTACTTCTGTGGTCTCAAGCAATTTGAAAATGTTTCTAGAGCAAATAATGTCTGAATTTTTATCTATGTGTGGAGATGCTATAAGGAATTCTCTTAGCAATATGACCCACTCAGTTGGAAGAAAGGAGAAATTATTTGTTTTTTTTTTTCTCTGCAAATACATTCAGTTGCACACTCCAAAATAAGGAAAAGCATATTTTTGGAAACAACATCACAGTTTTTATCATTTGTCTAAAGGGATCTAAATTAAACTTACTGCAATATTAGCAGTCAACCCTTGGCCTAACCAGGTCTAATCCTGCTAGTTTAGCTCCACAGTATCTTACAAAGCATCGGTCTTGTAAATTTTTTGAACCCTGCCTCATTTCTCATTCTGTTATTCATGACTTAAAATCTGACACACAAGAGGCTTTATCTAACATTTTCTTACAAATGTCTACTCTATTGAAATTCAGAATAGGAATTCAGATCCTTTTTTTACAAACCAAACACCTTGAAGAAATTGTCTCAGTTCTCTGAGCCTCACTGCGTTCAGCTGTCAATTTAGTCTGATAAATGGTATGCATTCCCCTGAATTTCACTAACTTACAACATTCTGTGTTGATCGATATTTTATGACAAAATCTACTCTCTTGGGCTTATGGTTGTGTGGGACACTATACCCCTACTTTGTGTATATGGAGTGGGTGCCTAAGTGTCCACATAGCATTAGCTTCTGTTGCTCTCTGCCTTATCCCTTGAAGACAATGTCCCTTATGAAGCTAGAGCTAGCAGATTTTCAGTAAACCAACTGCTCCTCTTGTCTCTACTCACCCCAGAAACACCAGCCTGGAGGTCATAAACAATTTTGCAACTTTCTATATGACTGTGTGGATTCAGGACTTGATGCTTATGCAACAAGAAACTAACCTGCAAAGCCTTCTTCCAAGGCTCATAAAAATGATGATTTTAGCCACTGTATTAGTTTACCAAAAGTTAATAGTGTGAAAACCGTTAAATTAAAATTACAGAAATGAAAAACGTAGAGCAGACACCACTCAAAATAGCCCACAAATCAGGTTGTGACGTTTTATTGGAGGTCAGCCGCTCCCATTTGCTCCCACCATTCTGACTTCTTTCCTTTTACACTTGAAAATACAATGAAATACTTAAATCCCTCCCTTGATAACCCACAGTTCCCAAACGATTCAGGATTTTTGCCAAGTAATTTAGCGAATCATGACTTAGAACACTGCCTCATAGGACACTGCATATTAATTGTTGAAGTAAATAATCTCTTTACTAAAGCCGTCCATACTTCATTGCCCCTCTTAAACACTCACTGATAAGTTTAATTGCTGTTGAGGAAAGTCATTATATGCATGCCCATTTATAAATTCTTCCTTTAAAAAGCAGTTTTGCAAAACACACTCAATTTGCTAATTTGCTAGTAAACTCTTTCTGTGGCAGAGAACAAATTTCTGCTATACGATTTTATGATTTAAGGCTAGCAGTTTTGCACAGCTGGGATAAATACATTTTGCATTTGACTTAATGAGTCTTATAGAGTCCAGTGAAAGCTACTAGCTTGTGTTGTTAGAAGTAATGTGAATTTCTCTTTTAACATTCCTCTTAAGCCAGAATTTGCTTATTCCCAATAAAACATCTGAACAAAACACAGAGATGCGTATGCCATACTGTTTGAAACTAATGCAATTTAACAACAAAATCGTTAGCTAGCATTGACGGCTGCAGAGAAAACTGGTCTAACCAGAAACTTGGGACATCTGTGGCTTTTTCCTCCTGCTATTTCAGGAAACCTCATTTAAATATGGTTCCCATGAAATGCTGGATTATAGTCAACAACCACCTTGGATCCATCAAAGGGTTATTGTTGTGATACTCCACACCAGAAACAATTGCAACAGTGAGTCACTACACATCTGTATGTGTGTGTGCAGGAAGTGCCTTAGCTTTTATGTTCAAACTTAGGGTTGCAATTATTTTATAACAATTCCTATTATACTCAGAAAGAACATTGAAAACAAACTCAGTAAATAATTGTTTACTGAAGAATAATTAAACTGTTCAAAATGCATCATAAGTCAATATGCAGATGGAGATGAATTTTATTAACCACAAAAACGTGTAATGATTATAATGTGGTCAGAATATCACTACAGTGATTAACATAAATATTAAAAATATTTCTCAGCTCTTATAACATAAGGAGTTGCTAAGCAGCCAGAAATAATAGTAAAAACATGAAGAAAAGTTATGAGAAAGAATTCATAGGTTTGTGCCTGTGCTGTGGTGGAGGGGTACAAAATATCCATGAGGTTGTTACTCATATTCCCATTAGTAAAACAAATGCCAACTTAACATAGTTGTGTTGAAATATGATATTATCCAGTGAATTTAATTTTAAATACATTTATTATATTTTTACTTGATATGATCTTTTATGAAATGGTTTCTTGCCTGTGTTTAAATTTTAAGTATTGATAATTAACACAGGGCAAAACCTAACTCTCTCTTCCATCTTCCAAGGAATTAGTCACTGCAGGCTCTCATCTTCAATATTTTAATTAACCTTTTGTCATCTTCTTCAAAATAGCTCCAACAAAAATAAACATTTGCAACATCCACTGATACAGGAGACTTTTGTTATCTTCTTCAACGTCCCAAAGTTTGCTATTTTAAAATATCTATATAGGGTGTTTTCATGATTTTAGCAATGTTAAACTCCCATGATGCTGAGCCTTTAGTTGTATAAGCTATATCTTATTTATTGTACACTGTTATGGAGCTTGATGTGTTATTCTACTCGTTCTCCACTTCTGTTCTCCTGTCTCTTTCATTAACTCTGAAAACTCATTTTACCTTCTGTCAGATCGCCTGTTTGGTCAACTGTTTTCCCCAGAGATGCCTTTCCAGATCCATCTGAGCTCCTCCTGCCATCTGGACCAGGTACGTTTTGGGGTCAGATTCCTCATTTTTGTCTCATCTTCATCTCAGTTCCCTTTATCTCCCCCTTGAGGAAAGTTTCCTCTTTTTTAGATCTCACGTCTTCATTTTTCTTGTTTATTTGTTTTGTTGAGCACAGAGTCACAAAGCCTTTTGCCCACCTTCGGTGAATGAGCAATGCAACACTTGCAGGCTTGCATGTCTGAGTGCTTGGTGTTGCCAAGTTTAAATAGATGCAGGTTTCTCTGATGAACATCATTTTATCATTTTACTTTCATGGCCTTTCTGCATTGTGTTATGAGTGGGTTGCGCCTGTTAGCAAGAAGTTCCAAGCTATTATTACTGATAGTTATTCATATGTAACCACACTTCCACCTCTGTCTTTAAGTCCCTATATTTTGGCTCTAGCCTAATATTTCATTTTTAATTACATTGTCATTTCCAGTTTTGTGTTTGCTACTTTCCTTTTTCTTGGCAACTGAAGTTTCTAACACAAAAGTTCATTTTTAACCCAACTTTTATTATGATCTCTTTGTTAATGATAATATGCACACAATTATATATGTGTAAATGACTATAGCATGAAGACTTTTAATTTAAAGGTAGTTTTATGTGTATGTATGGGTCTTTTGCCTACATGAATGCCTGATGAGGGAAATATCACCAAACTCCATTCCTGCATGAAGAACCATAGGCAAATAAATTAATCAGTCTTCCCCATGGATGAGACATCTTTTGGTTATCTAATATAACCAAAAGTATATTTGAAATGTATATGTAAAAGCATATAGATGAGAAATACTACATGGAGTCGTCAGAATTTGTGTGTGTGTGTCTGTGTAACAAAATAACTAGAGAAAACGAAGCAATAATTTCACAGGAATCCGGGAGATGTGGTGATCAGAAAGAGAATAAGAAAGGGAAAATGATGTAAATGTGTTATACATATGTAACATTTTCAATTAACCAAAAAAAATCTAATTCAGGGGCTGCAGACAAAGTTCAGTGGTTAAAAGTACATGCAGCTCCTGCAGAGGACCCAAGGTCTGTCCCTAGCACCTGAATAACAGCCCCACAGCCTGTTTAACTCGAGCTACAGGGGATTTCACTGCACTCACACAAACAAACTCCAACACAGGTGCAAGCTTATGCACATAAAGATACATCTTTACAAAGATAAAAATAAATCTTTCCCAAAAGAGTACATACAACATATGCAACTCTAATGCATTATGTAAGAACATGTGTCTCCAACAATCGAACGTCCCGAAATCAAATTTCCTGAAAGTATGTTTTCTATAGTAAAAAAAAGTCAGGTTCTGCTAAGGGAACTATGGGGAGTAGCTCAAAGCCCTCACAGATATTACTGACTCAACGTTCATGCATCTTAGAACACCAAAGCATGTCCCAGGCCTTCGGGCCTTTTGATGAAGTTGTGGTCTTTTTGGATCCCTCTGGCAATTTTCATTGCTCATCATCAAATGTTAACCATTGTTCTCCATGCATAGCATGTATTTCTCTACCTCCCAGATGGCCACTGTAATCTCAATAATCATCGTGCTAGCATGTATTTTTCAAGTAGTTTTTTTCTTGATGAGTAGTGTGAAGGCAGGAAGCCCACTATATAATGCCAATGGTTTTTAAAAGTGATATAGGTCAGAGAGTCATATAAACATGACAGCACTCATAACTCAAAGTATATTTGAAAATTATAACGAGATCCTCTTTTTTTTTAGAAAATGTCAAACTACAGTAGCGATGTATCTGTGGTGAGGAGCTCCCCCCTTGTCTTTTCCATGTGTTTGCCTCAGATATAAACATATTTTCACAGGTTGGTTTATTTGACTGCAAATTCTATGTCTACCTTGGGTCTAACTTCTGCCATTTTTCAGCTTTCCCTCTACCTGTGGAGATATGTTAGCCTCTGCTATTCAAATTTAGCATCTATCCTCAAAAGCAAAATTGGCATTCTTATGCTTGACAAGTAGATTCCAAGTTTCACACATTTTCCCTTTTTTTCTCATTTACTATATTCCTTTTACCTCATTCTCCCATATATGTCTTAGAAAACAAACAAACAAACAACAAAAAAAAAAACTCAGCTGATTCAACTTCAAATGCTACATTTGCCAATAAAACACTGAAAACAAAATACCATTCTCAAACTGCAGGATATTTTATAATCACAAATTTGCTCATTCCCATCATCCCCAGGGGAATAGAGCATGTATTATTATTCCATTGAGGAAATGAAGACTCACAGAGCCAAGAAATTCTCTCTTCAGCTCCCTCTTTCCATTCTCATGTTCTAAAAGTTTCTCTGCATAAATAGTTCTCAAACCTTGTTAGCCATAACCACGTGTTTTGCAAAGGATTCTCAGAAGTGTCTCCGGCAAAGACCTATTGTGAGAAATCCACACAGGTCTAATTTACCCTTATGGGAATCAAACTTGCTCATCCTCTGAGTTGTACCTTTAAAGCTCCACCTTCTAATTATGCTTGGAAGAATTTATTTGGTGTTGAAAATGGCCAACTGTAACTTTCCTGTGAAAATTTTTCTCCATGAATACACTATGTTCTCCAGTACTCATTTTCCTAGAAGCCACCCAAATCAGCAAAAGGCAGAGCAAGTGATGAAAAGCAAGAGGTCAAAGTAAAATTTATTCTAAAATATAATTATTTCTTAGTGAGTGTAGTATAAAAGAGAGAGTTTGGATGTTTTAGGGATTTTGTTTATTTGTCTATGAACACATGTAGGCTAAATATATTTTATCATCATTGTAGCATGAAGTTTACCAAAGTCAGAGGGCTCACTTCTGTCATTTTTGCTTTGAACCAGGTCATTTATTCAATATTCTGCCCATGTAGAGGTTGGGTTAAACTACGAAGATGCAAAAGAAATCACCAGAAAATCAACTAAGGCTTCCAAATTCTATTTCAGTAATGTCATTCAATGTAACTAATATCATAGAGGAAAGATATAAAGTTAGCAGAGGTTTCTTATCTTTCCCCCATTTGCCTGAATTGGGAAGTTTTTATGCAAAGATTACTGAGAATAAAACAAAAATCAGGATAGTAACAGTGTCACAAAATGAGTCAATGTTTATGTTTTATTGGGTTTCTATGATTTTTTTTCTTTTCTGTAATTCAGTCAAAGTCTATGTATTGATTAGTTTTATGTCAACTTAATACAAGCTATCATCATCTAACAGAGGAACTTCGGGTGAGAAAATGCTTCCAGAAGATCAGGTTGTAAGCAACTGGACATGTGGAGCATTTTCTTAATTTATAATCTATAGTAGAGGCCCAGCCCATTGTGGGCAATGTCATCTCAGGGCTGGTGGCCTTGGTTCTATAAGAAAACAGGTTGAGTAAGACTTGAGGAGCAAGCAAGTAAGAAGCCTTCCTCCACACCCTCTGCATCAGCTCCTGCCTCCAGGGTCCTGCTCTGCTCGAGTTCCTGTCTTGAATTCCTTCTATGATGACCAGTGACACGGAAATGTAAGCCAAATATGCTTTTTCTTCCCCAGATTTCTTCAGCCATGGTGTTACAGCAATAGTAACCCCAACTAAGGCAGCCTGAACAGACATTTTAGTTTTTGCATCTTCCCAATCCCCTTTTAACATGGGACAACTCTCTAGATGTTTTTCTTCTCATGACCTCCACAGGTCAGATGAGTGGTAGTTGAATACTAAATTGTTCTCAGTTTGGCTGTACCTAATACTTTCTCACATTTAGAGTGAAAATAGGCATGCTGGGCAGTATTTCTGCGAAAGGGACATTGTGCAATTTTTTATGAATCACATTAAGGGACCATGTATCAAAGTTATGTGGTAGCCACATTATTTCAATGCTGTTTGGATGGATTCTAAATCAAGTCAACATCACCAGGTTTTTTTTAGAGCAAATATGCTCTATTCTCTTTATTGAACATTTTGTCTTGAGACAGATGCTTTAAATAGCTTGTGTAGCTTCAGATTTCCTCACACTAACTGTAGATCCCATGAACATATTATATATTTATAAAGTATTTCAAAATAGAAATGTCTAATTAATATTAAACATTATTTATCTATTTCTTTTATAATTAAATTATATGGATTTTATAGCATTTGTATGTGAGTGATTTGTGTTCGTTGCTCTGGTATTTGCCAATGTTGTATTTGTTTATTCTATAATTTTATCACTTTGAATTGGTATTCTTCTTTTAAAAAGAACTGACACTTTTCACAAGTATTTATGTACATGTGACTTTGTGTGTAGAGAACATGGTCACCTGTGTGCCATAGCACTCAGGAGGAGCTCAGAGGACACTTGATGGGGGCCTCTCCGTCTATGACATGAGTCACAGTAGTCAAACACTAGGCTTGATGGCAAGCGCCTTTATCTGCTGAGCCATCTCATTGACTTAGTAATTGTTTATTTTATGGAGTCCTGAAGTAACCATTAAGTATTCTATATTCAAGTTTTATTTTCTCTGACCTAGTCCTGAACACCACTCCTCCAACCACGATCTGGCTCCTGTTGTGGGAGAACAGTAATTAAAATCTAGGTCTTGGTACTAGACTACTTATTACCTCTGAGTTGTTATTTCAAGTCTTGGTGCCATCACAGCATAGATCATATTCTAACATGGTAACTTCTCTATGTCTTTTTCATGTAAAAAGTGATATCCCATAGGCTAACTGGAAGTCATGATGATTTCCCGATATTTATATCCCCACTAAGAGGTTTATGCAAGTATGTTATTTCATCTGGACTCATGTCAAATTACACTAATAATTTAAAATCCAGCCAACTGATAAGCATATGGTTTCTTTTTAATGAACTTGCCTACTAAAAAAGAATTTGTTGTTCTCTTAAATAGAAAACCAAGCCTTCTTTTTTCTCATACTTCTCTGTTGGTTTAATTTGTTTTTATTTGTTGTTAATTTTAAATTTTTAATGAAAATATAATATATCACTTACTCCTTTTTCTTGTCCCTCTGGTGAATCTCATGAATCCCACCTTACTTGAAAGCATAGACTCTTTTTCCTTAGTAACACACACACACACACCTACCTAAGTTTATTAATAATACAACCTGTTCAGTCTTTTCAGTCTTATTTTTATGAATATGATTTTAGAGCTGAATACATGTTATGGTATAGGCAATTAGATGGCTCATTTGAGAGAGAGATTATTTCTTCTACTAAAAAATATCTTACTTGTCTATGGTTCTTTGTTTATGGGTGTGTACTCATGAGATTTCTCCTTTCTGTATTAGTGGATCAACTGGTGGTGTATATCTTCAAGTCTTGGTTAAGCAGATGTATGTATTGTTGAAGTATCATACGTGACAGTCCTGTCATTTCTAGGAGACACAATAATACAGGATTTTTCTTGCTTCCCTGACTTTTAAAATCCTTCTTACTCCTTTTCTGAGATGTTCCCTGACCCTTAGGTGCAGGTTGTATTGATGTATCAGTTGGGGTTTGGCACCCTGCAATCACTTGTTTCCTGTATTTACCAGTTGTGGTTTTCTGTATTTCGTCTCTGTCTTCTGCAAAGAGAAGTTTCTTTAATGAGGGGTGAGAGCTAAACTTATTTTGGGGTATGAGGGTGGGTATTTAAAATGCAGACAGGCACGGCTCTCTCTCGTCTGTGGTCACCCGGCTCCAACTCTTTAAAAGTAAGGAATGACCTAGAGTAACCACTTGGCTTTATTTTTAATAATTTGATTTATTATTGAGATTATCATACAAGCATACAATGTATTTTGCTGATATTCATCTGTCGCTAGCCTCTTGCAACTCCTGCCAACACCTCTTATGCATCACCTAGTTCAGTTACTGCTGATTCTAACTGCAGGGTCATCTACAGGAACATGGACAACCCACTAGGGAACATATCATTGACAAAAATGACTCCTCCTACAACAGCCATAAACTACTTAGGGAGGAGAGGAGTCGTGGAATTTCAGAAACTAGACAAAGATCACTGGGAGTGAGGAAGGAAATAAAGAACATAAAAAGGGGGAATAGCAGAACACAAGTGGTAAAAATAGGAAAACGAAAAGAAGATGGGGGCTCTGAGCTGGGAGAGGATGTTAGGGGAAGGCAAAGAATGATGTGTGGGGGAGATAATTCTAAGAATATTGGAGAAAAAGCATAGACAATTACAGTTTTTAGGATTCCTAAAATATATATTTAAAACAGTTTAAATGGGTTCATCATATACAGGGCATTGCCAATTCTTCTAAGAAGCTATAAGTTATCAAACAACACACCTAGTGCCAAGGGAAATACTCCCTTTGAGTTGTTGGATCGGATCCCACCATCATCCCCACAAACTGTACAAACCTTTCTAAGACTACAAAATATGGCATTTAAAATATTTAAGAACTTAGGACTTTTCATGACAATGAGGCACATCTGCTCCTGGCAGCAACAATTACTTCAATAGGAAGATGGGCATCGAAGAGGCTCCTTATGGAGTTGGTTAGCCATTTGGACAGGAAACTGCTCTTGCCTGGACTGATATATGAACTGAAAATGCAGGACCCACAGAGAAATGACTGCTAAACTTATCTAAAGGTGAGACTGTTCTTCAGGGTTGCTGCTTCATCAAAAAGTCTGCCAGACATTCTAAATGATTTTTTTTTAAAGTGACTGGACAACTGCCAATATAGGCAGAACTGTCTTTGAAATTCCTGCTTTATGAAAAAGTCTGCTGGATACTATGGGTGAGTAAGCTGAAGATGGATGCTCCAAGGTACAAAAGAACTTCGGGTGACTGTCCAGGCAACAAGATGTCTGTCAATTCTAGAGTTTTGGAAGTTGCTTACAATATACTTCAAGTTTACTTAGGTATTATCATATCCTTCTGGAGTCCTTGATGGAGTTAAAGAATTCATAGTTATAGTTTTTCTTAGTTGTGATAAAAGATAAAGTAGATATAAATATTGTAACTGTAATTCTTATTTGATACCTGTTTTGTTATATGTAATTTTACTATGTTAAAGATAAAGCTTTTTTTTTTCATTTAAACAGAAAAGGCGAGGTAATGTGGGATTCCCTTCTGTGTGTTGTGAATATCATTGGTTAATAAAGGAACTGCTTTGGGCCTGTAGCAGAGCTATACAGGAACAGAGCTAAACAGGGGAAGCAAATTGAATGCTGGGAGAAAGGAAGAGAAGTTAGAGAGAAGCCATGGAGCTGCCACTGGACACAGATGGTGGAACTTTACCCGATAAGCCACAGCCACATGGCAATACACAGATTACTAGAAATGGGTTAAATTAAGATATAAGAGTTAGCCAATAATAAGTTAGAGCTAATGGGCCAGTAGTGACTTAATTAATAAATTTTCTCTATGATTATTTCAGTTCTGGGCAGTCAGAGTGACTAAATGGCTCTCCTCCAACATTTGTTTGTATCTGTCTATGTGTTTCTCTCTCTCTGTGTGTGTGTGTGTGTGTGTGTGTGTGTGTGTTTCTGTGTGTGTGCTTATGTGTGAGCACGCATATGTGATATATGTGGAGGTCAGAGGTTGACTCCAGGTTTTTTTTCCTTGATCATTCTCCACCTTAGTTTCGGAGACAGAGTCTCACTGTACCTAGAGCTCACTGATTAGTCTAGACTGGCTGGCCAGAGAAAACCTGGGAGTCTCTTGTGTCCTGTACCCAGAACTGGAAATACAGGCTCTCAGTGGTGGGCTTAACATTTTGATATTATTGGGAATCTGAACTCACGTCCTCATGGTTGTGAGACAAACACTTGATTATTGATTGCCAGGTCTGTCCACCTCCTATTAATAGTTTCTGAAGCAAATAAGTGGGGAGGGGATATCTTTATAAATGAGAATTGTTTTTCATTAATTAAAGCTTAATAATGTGGATTAGAGATATACCAAACTTTGGTTGCCTTTATAATTCACATGAAAACATAACTTAATCCTCTGAGAATCATAAAAATATAACCAGCAATATGAAGATATGATTGGTAATTAGTATCTAAGCAACAGTTAATCTTCCAACTGGACATGAGTATTACTTTTTATCCCTTATTTTTAAAGGAGCATGTGATTATTTTTATGAGTCCCTCAAAATTAAACTAGAGCCACGCAACACTCCATCAGGGTATAGCGTGATAAATTCTGACAGAAAAGTAGAACTTTGAATTTGTAAGTGATGGTGATTTTATTTCTATTCAGGAACCAAAAAAAAAAAGCTTGATATTTAACATAATACAATGAAATCTCATTTACCTTAAGGCTGATAATTCTACATTTTGAAACGCTTGACATGCTAAAGGCATCTGTTGAAATTAACTTCTGTAATAATCTATGAAAGAGAATACATGAAGAAAATTAAAGTCACGGATGTGACAGCTCAGTGGACACTGTAATTTCTTACCTCTATTGTGACTACTTAATTTCCTAATTAAAAATGTCCCTTATCTACTCCGAGAAGCATTTGCAAACTTGAAATAACATCAAGGCTGAGTAAGCATCCCCTATGCCAGCGTCTGTGCAAGAGCTGGAAGACGCTCTGCAGATAGAAGCTTCAAGCATTCCTTCTTGATTAACTTCAGTGACACAATGTACCTTTCATTTCTTTAATATAGTGGCTCATTCGTTCTGAGTCTCTGAATTCTTTGTCACCTTGCCTCTGGGTCAGACGGGATGTACAAGGTATTTCCGAGGCCTCCAACCATTGAAGAGAACAAGCACATCTTTTATTCATAAAGTTTTGCTTTGCCATTGTTCCTTTAGGTAATCATAGAAGAAGAGGAAAGAGCATAAACTTCCCCAGATGGTTAGCATGTATTAGAGGTATGCTAGGAAGTTCAGATATATATCAAGACTCACAGAAAATCTCCAAATATTTCCTTTTACAGGATAGCACCAGCATAAAAAGGTTACCTAGCCTTGGTTTGGATTGGTTGGTTTGGATTGTATACTAATTCCTGTTCTGCTGCTGTTTTTTTTTTTCCAGCCTGTCACATACTTGCATACTTGGGATGGCATACAAACCTCTATTATTTTTGGCAACTCCTATAATTCTTCAGAGAATAGTTAAAATAGTGTCTATTCCCATGGCAAAGGAGAAAAAAAGAACATGGTACATTATAAGAACACTAATACTAGAATTAATGAATTCTTTTCATTTTTTGATACAGAATTTTTCCTTTTCCTCTATGTAGTGCAAGCAAATCTCAAACTAGTCTCCTAATCCTCCTGCCTCAGCCTCATGAGTGCTATAATTATAAGCATACACTACAGCAATCACTTTGGAGTACATGGTTTCTCAGTCAGTTTCTTGATGTTTAATTCCCAATAACTTATTTTCCGAGTGTTGCTTAGGCTATTGCTCTTTAATGATACAATAATATCCTTTCCTCCTGTATTCAAGAAAGTATCAGTTGGAAGGAGTTAGTTCAACTGTAAATTATTAGGCGCTAAAGTAGGAGGCTCTTGTCAAAATGTGGAACTCCTTAGATTTACATCATGTGAACCTCATGTTTTCTTTTGAAGAAACTCATTGTCCCTGTCATCACTGATATGGAGATGAGGTAGAGAAGAGGAGATAGAAGAGAGAGGTGAAAGAGAGAAGATAAAAACAGAAATAGGAGAAATCGAGAGGATAGAGAAATGGGATATATATGGGAGACAGAAGAGAGAGGATTGAGAGAGAGGCAAGAAGAAAGCGAGAAAGAAGAGAGGAAGAGGAGAGAGGAAAGAGAAGAGAGAAAGGAGAAGAATGAGAGAAGGAGAGAGGAGAGATGATGGGTGAGAGGTGGTAGAGAGAGATTTTCAGGCAGGATTTAATTATTTTTATGTGTATTTTTCTGGTGAAAATTAAGCTCAGTATAATTCAGGATGCTTGCCATAGAATAGGGTAGGATAATAGAACAATAACAATCAACAGTGTAAAGTAACTGAGAAGCCGCAATGAGTAAGGCTGATAACACCATCTGCAGCACATGCCGGTAAAGCAAATGCATTTAGCCTGATGACTTACCTTCCACCACCAGGGTGTTTCTGCATTTTCCTGTTGTGATCCCCTTTTATACTCTGGTCTCTCTGAGCCTGTGGAAGCTCGTGATAAATTTTGGTGTTTACTCTTTTGCTAGACTAGCCTAGCAGAGCTTTTCTCCGTTCATGAAAACAACAAACCAACAACTGAGAACAATGCTTTATTGTGCTTTGTTTCCTTGGCTAGGAAGGGAATAGAAAGCATTTGTTTCTGAATGAATAGAAGGATGCTAAAGGGCTTTCTCAATAGGACACTGTTTCAAAATCTTTTTTATCTCTGGAACTAGGATTTCTTTTGTTTCCCAGTCCGCTGGTTGATCAAGGGCAAGTGCCAGGGCAAAAGCCAGGCATGTCCAACAATAGAGTATAAAACACGTTGAGATCTCAGGAGGATACAAACTACTGCATATTATCCAATACAGGGAAAAGACATAGAAACTGACCTAAAATGAATGACTTTATATGCTGCTGAAAATATACAAAGAAGCTTTACCCCATTCATTCAACTGTTTAATGTTGTAAAATCTGACTTGTATGGAAAAGTCTTTTGTGTTTTTTTTCCATAGTATGTATTTTACAGATGATGTTTATTTTCCTCCCAAAATTCAAACATATAACAATTACTGATTATATACTGGCATTTTATACGAATGTAATTGGTAAAATCTCTTAGTCCTATTGCTACACAAAACCTATAGGTAATATGAAGATCAATCTGTGATAAGAAACCAGTAAAATAAGATCCCACCTATTTATCAATTAAGGTTTCTTATTCTCTGAGCATTGACTCAGCACTGTCTTAGTCTATTTCTTGATACAACAGAATATCCTAGACTGGGTGATTTATAAGGAATGGAAATGTCTTCGATTCTGGAGCACATGGTGCTCCACCGAGTGCGGAACTGCATTCTGCATCACTCCATGATGGAAGGGGGAGAGAAACAAGGCAGAGTGGTTCACTGCAGTAGAGGATGCTAATCTGCTTCATTTCAAAGAAAGCAGCCAACAACAATTAACCTATTTCGCCAAATGATGCCATGGATCAGCTCATGAAGCTGGTATCTTTAATTGCACTTCCTTGGTCCCTTCAGATACCCAAGTGGTGTTCAGCTGGATCCAAGGTGTTTCCATTGTTCCTTTTGTGAGGACCCTACATCTCACTTCTACAGTTTCGGAGCTAAGTTTCAGTCACATCAAACCGTGATAGGATTCCTTTCCCACAACTTTGCTACCATGCTCTGTTTTTGTTTTCTTGATGATAGACAGCCTGACTTGTCTTCGTGAAGTTCTGATTTGAATTTTTGAGGTGGTCAAGGACACAATACATCTTCCCCCATGTCTTTATTGTCCATTTGCCTTTCTTCTTTTAATGAATGCCTGAACAAAATTGTTTCATGATATATTGTTTCCATCATTTCAAAAACACTCGAAACAGTTGTAAGTAGAATACCTTTGAACTCTTCTCATGGTCTCCATGATGTTCTTCAAACACCTGTACCTGAAATCATTTGTTCAAGAACAATAGAAAGTAGTCATGCATAGATTCAACTACATGTTTTGCAGTGCAACCCTAAATTCTCTTTCCCAGATTCTGCACATGGTTTTTGTTTTGTTTTTTTGTGAATCTCAGGATATAAGTTTCATCTAGATCTTTCCCCTGCCCATTTACTTAGTCTTAAAGCAGAAATACCTAACAATACTGGTCATTTTTAAATGACAACTATTGGCTCTCCTCTCAACTGCTTAAACTAATCTCCTGCACTGAAAGTAAAGAAAAAAATCTTCTTCAATTCTCAGCGGTGTCTAGTTGATTGATTTCCGGCAAGTTAGCTGGCTGGCATCAGCAGCTCCTCAGACAGAAAATTATTTCTTCCTTTGTGACTCAGTTCAGTTTTCCACTGAGATTTATTTTTTTGTAGCCCATTCAGTGAATGAAGGAGGTTATATAACATAAAGACATTTTCAAATCATCTATACCTTCCCAGTTATCACTTATAGTTAAAATATAGCATTTTATTTAATCTTTGAAAATTTCATAGATATATACAATTCATTTTAATCGCATTTACCCCAGACTACCTCTATCATGCCTTTTTGGAGATACTCTAACACATCTCCTTCTCAACTTCATTTCTTTTTAAAAGAACCCTCTCAATCCAATTAGTGATGTGTATATATGCAGGGGTGTGGAGTTATGCAATGAGGGCGGAGTAACATACTGGTAGCAACTTACCAAAGAAAAGGCTTGCCTTCCATTTGCAGCCATGAACTTTGGAGCCAAAAGTTTTGGAGGCCCTGCTCGTACCTGAATACATCTCTTTTAAAAGTAGATCCGTAATGAAGATGATATTTGTAATTCTCTTACCAATAATAATAAATAGATAACCATTTAAAACTTGGCATAATACTTAACTAAGAGTCTTTTCTTTATCTGGATCATGGAAGTAATAATTGGTTTAAAAATTTATTTTCCTTTCTAATGATCATTTTGTTAGCTGCTAAGCAAGGCAAACTTCTACATTAGCACATCTCCAAGTCTTCTTTTGGTCTGTTTTCAGCCAATAATATTTGAGAAGGCATTCAGAAGTTTTCTCTACTGCTGTGTTTGTGGCTCAAATTGAACATGTCCATAAAATCCTGCGGTCCATTTGAATCTTTTGAAAATACAGCCTGAGGTGAGTGTGTCTATACACATGCCTGCTACCTTTCATTCTTAAACTGTGATCATACATTGCATTGATTAAGCCCTTGCCAAGGAATACAGCCCTTTGAGCATGCTCAGGAATGTGCCACACATAAATTGCTTTCCTGTAGGAATATACATAATCTAGAGTATACCCAAATGAAACCCACAGACCTCTTTTACTCAAGAAGAACACGGTTCCATAACTAATTCCCATGCCTTCCTTACTGGCTACAGGAAATAACTGTTTCCACTTGTTCATCTCTTAGCTATGCACATTTTGACTTTGCAGCCATCAAGATAGAACCGACTGTGCTTGTTTATAATTTCACTGCCATGGAGAGTTTGAGTGGATAGATGCTTGTAATAAGCCCACCCTCCTAAATGTCTTCTCCCTCTCTTCATCATGTTCCTCTCTCCTTTCTCCTTCCCTCATATTTTTTCAAGCCTCTATCAGGATCAATACCCTCTCTCAGAATGGCAAAAGACTCTTAAGCCATCTATAGCTACTGCTCCTTATTTGGTTTATTACCAAGCAAATGCTTAATTTATTTGCATTAAAGGGTTGATTTCATTAAACAGGAAATAAAGCAAATATTCAATCCAGGAACAAAGAAAGAACATACTAATTAATAGGGTGGATAAGAGTTCAGAGAGTGGTTCCAGACAGACCATTCACCAATTACCCTCTTTGCCTTGCCATGAACTTGGCTAGTTTGCACACGTTCAAAGACCCACTTTCTGCCTGGGCACTTGATGGTCATGCTGACCTTAGAATCAGGTAAACCAACTCCACTCTTCTTCCCATATTTTATTGCAAATACTGTAGCCTCTTCTCCAGCACTGGAACAGATTACCTGCAGAAGCCTTCACTCCCTGGAAACTGCACAGATATTCTGGGCAGACCCTTCTTTCCTCCTTTCTGTGGATGCTCTCAGCACCTGCCCCCTTACAGAACATCCACATTTCTTTATGTCAGCTACTATCATCTAGAAATGCATTCTACCTGGCATCCCCACCTCTAAAGCAGCCACACCTGGCAGGAACTGAGAAGCACTCTCTACCAGACAAGCCTCATTTACCACACTCTCCTAAGATTCAGAGGGGACAACAGAAACCAAGGAACAGAACAGACACCCAACATTTCCCAATATTTATGATCAGGTAAACTAATTCATTTTTTTCTCTATAAAACAACAATGGAGCGGCAGAAAAGGACAGAATCTACATAAGCTTCCTATGTCAATTCTTCTAGAATAGGTCCCTGGAGTCTTAATTAGATTCAATTAATGGTAAGTCTGGAAAGAGAACATGTCTACAATTGAATCGAGCAGTAAAAATTTAGACTATCTTATGTGCAGTTACTTGGGCTTCCCCAATATCAGCCTGATCTCGGCTCACAAAAACATCTCTAAGTAGCTTATGGTTTGTCCCAGAGGACTCTGAAATGGTTCAGGACAGAATAATAAAAGAATATATCCTAAGGGGACTATTACCCAAGACCTCAAGTATTCTCACTGTTGTCTTATATGTAACTGTGCCCAACAGTAAGGGCACTGTACAGAGATTAAATGACAACCTTGTGATTCTATAATAATAATAATAATAATAATAATAATAATAATAATAAACCTCCCCATTAGAAATTCTAGAAGGTGATTAATTTAACTATAACGAACCACTCATTATGTAAAGTTTGGTTATTCCTATAAAGTGAAATAGTGTTCAAAAGAACTAAATATCAATCATACTGTCTTTTCTAATTAAAAATTAATCAAAGACCACATTTCTGACTGAGTACATACATTCGCACGTACACACACACTCACATACACATACAAACACATCACATTACACAAAGGATTATGCTGTGTCTCTTTTCCTGCTCAATCTTTGCTCAAGGGATAAAAATGATCCAGTCTAGTTTTTCTTAAAAAACTTTTCTTAAAAAATGATGATTTCTTAACCACCTTTAACTCAAGGTGCTCCTGTCAGCCATTGCTTAAGATTTTCCAGGAATTTGGATGTTAAAGCCACCAAAACCACTGCTTCATGAATATTTTTGAAATAAGAATCTATTTGAAATGAGATCAGATAATTGCAACCAAAGTGTAAAGACCAAGGTAAAAACCACCCTTATGTTCCCCTAGTGATTTATCTTGGAAAGACTGCATTTCCAGAATCTCTGTGCGTGGCAAAGCTCTGGAGATCAACACAACATGATGGAGCTGGAACATCCGAGTTGAATCCTTACCAGAATGGTTTCCGTTCACATCTGGATACTGTCTCAACACAGTAACATGCAACCTACTCAACTGGAAGTAAGCTCCTTGTAGATGAGCTTTGACACTAAGCATTTACTGCTGTCTTTCTGTCCTACTCTCTGTCTATTATCTTTTATCTATCTCATCCATCCATCCACCTACCTATTCTTTGAGAATTATATACATGTACACAATAAATTTTGATAACTTTACTACTACTCTACCATCAACTCTTCCTAAAGTACCCATCATCTCTGCTTTGTGTCATCAGTCTCTAATCTGCTAGATCCAATTAGTCTGCCCATATGTAATATGATGAGGACAGGACCATCCACAAAAGCTTTGAAAAACCTACCAATTGATGGGGGAGAGTCTTCTGTTTTGTGTTAATTTCATTGGTTAAATAAAGAGACTGCTTTGGCCTTTTAATAGGACAGAAAATTAGGTAGGTGGAGTAGACAGAACAGAATGCTGGGAGAAAGAAGCCGAGTCAGGCAGTCACCATGATTCTCCGACCCCAGACAGATGTAGGCTAGAATCCTTCCTAGTAAGACACCATCTCGTGGTGCTACACAGATTATTAGAAATGGGTTAGATCAATATGTAAGAGCTAGCCAATAAGAGGTTAAAACTAATGGGCCAAACAATGTTTAAAAGAATACAGATTCCTTGTAATTATTTCGGGTAAAGCTAGCCAGGTACCCATCTCTGTAGTAGGAGGAACGGCGGGCCTGCTTCCCACCATCCGGCTAGCTTTACCCGAAATAATTGCATGGAAACTGTATTCATTTAAACACTGTTTGGCCCATTAGTTCTAGCCTCTTATTGGCTAACTCTCACATCTTGCTTTAACCCATATTTAATAATCTGTGTAGCCCCATGAGGTGTGGCTTACCAGAAAAGATCTTAACCTGTGTCTATGTCGGGTGGGAGAATCATGGCGACTGCCTGACTCGGCTTTCTTTCTCCCAGAATTCTGTTCTGTCTACTCCACCCACCTAAGGTCTGGCCTATCAAAGGCCAAGCAGTTTTTTTATTAATTAACCAATGAAAGCAACAGATAGATGACATTCCCCCATCAACCAATGGCCACATTCTTAAAGAAAAGGAGCTCCCTCTTCTGCAGATTCCATAAACCTTCAATAATTCCTCAAGTAATGATAGGGTCTTGTGAATCCCACCACCATCCATGCAGGAATTTTGGTTGGCTTGAATTTGTGTAGGTGGCCCCCTACAGCTGAGCATTATAACCTGCATTTATGTGGTGTATTGTACTTATAAAAATATACACATGCAAATAAAAACCTATAATACACTCAGATTAGTTTTTAGCTATACCAGTCACATTGAAAACAGTCATATTTTCCAGTAAGAACTAAAAACTCAATATTTATAAGCCAGAAGTTAACCATCTTCTGGCCTGCTTTAAGGTGATATTTTTCTACATTTGAGATAAGCCAAGTGCAATGTCTACAGTCATTAAATGTAGGCCATAGGTGTTTCCTTAAAGAAATATTTGATAGGGAAGAAAGATCTGGAAGCCCTTGTTGGATAAGCCCATGGGATTCATACAGAGTTACTTGAGCTCAGTTAAATTATGTGTGGAGGGCACAGACAATACCTAAAAGATAGTTGCTTGTTTTGAAAATGGGAAGAGAAAAATATAGAGAAAGAAAGCAAATGAGCAACCATAATTCTTTGGAACAAGAAAAGAGAGATGGTTCCCAAATATACTATAAAAAACAGATTTAAATGGTGCCTCTATATTCTTTTCTTTTGCTTTCTGTCAAACAAATCCATGTTAGTATCACAATAAAATCAACCTTTACTTAGTTGTTAGGCAAGTCTACCAAATCAAAACTTCTTATTTTTCAAAATCAGCTCAAAAAAGATCAGTTGGTTGTTTTTCCTCTTGCTGTTGTCAAGAAATAACACAATTATCTGAAATAGAATGTAAGCCTCCCTTCTCACTGAATGTGGGGTACATGGGTTTTTATGAACTCAAATGACAGTCACTGTAGTCAAAGGCATAAAAAGGTGCAATAATAGCAACAAGTAATTGATAAACTTTTGCAAATTTTGTGAGTTTTTTTGCAATTGTTTGAATTTCTTTCTTTATAATCGGTATTCTTTGTGGATATGTCTCCTTCTTTATACTGAAGATTTGTCAAGCTGGATGACACCTTAACATCTGATTGCAATTTGACTGTGAGTTATTAGGCAAAATGTAGCAATCCAACTAGCTGCTTATATTTTTCTCTTGTTATCATCTAGATTGGCATTTATAAAACCATATCCAAATTATTTTTCTCCAGCAATTAGACTTCCATATTATAGTAGGTATTGTAGAATTTCCTTGTAAAGTTGCTAATATTAAAACAAGTTCCTCAGTGGCCTTCAGACATCCAAGGGCTGGTCATTGTGCCACATAAGTGTTTCAAAGTCTCTCATTTCTGTTTTGAATCTAGGGACTCCATTTGGGAATACTGCATGGATTTTCCAATTTTCTGAATATTTGACACAGTATTAGGTGCAATATTACTCCATATTCCAGTCATATGCAAGGAGTTAGTCACAAGACAAACTTTGAACTGTCTCATTTTAGCATGTTACATATTGAAATCATCATCATATAACAACTGCAACTTCTATTCAGCTTTATTTTTTATTCATATTTGGGGTAAATTTCTGGATCTTATTTTGTTAATGAACAAAATCAGGGTAGGTCACTGAGGATATGTGGGCGAGGTTATGAACTTTAGTCCAGTATGTCTATTTTTGTTGTTCGGATTATTTCAGTGCTTTCCAAATATTAACGCATTATTTGCTTTCAAAATAAAAGTGAAGCAGACTAGTACGGGAATAGTTTGTCGATTCACCTCCCCTTCTTACACCACTGGCCACTCCCAGCTCATCCAACGTTACACTTAATCTTATTTCCATGGCCAATCTGACTGGACCAGTAGCACCAGTTTCCTAGGAAACCCTGAAAACCAATCTTTACATAACCGCCTGTGCCCACTGTTGGAATCCAGCCACTTCTGGGGACAGGCACAGCAGCAGCTGTTCCTCTGCCTCATAGCAACACTTCACAACAGCGTGGGAGGAATACAAAGAAGAGCAATATACTTAAATTAAACTGCCCTGGGGAGAGTGAGGGACCAGGGCAGAAAATAATAATCAACAGATTTGCTTTAAAGGAGAAAACGCTGAATTTTTAATGAACTCAAGAGAAGCAGTCTTTGGTTTCATTTTCTGCTACAAAAGCTATGATACATATTTAAACACTCTCATTTAGCAGATCCTTTGTTTTAGACACACTACCAGAGAAGGAATGATCTTTTTAATTTGATGGCTTTTATTTTGAAACCAGGCAGTAAAATAAACCACTAACAGCAAAAAATAGACATCATTCTGTTATGCTTTTGCATTTTCTACCAGTTCTCCCCAGGGTCTGTAAAATTTCATTTAACCACCACTTGTCTATCGTTACCAAAATGGAGATGACAATGGAGATGCCCAGTTCCAAACCAGCTCTACATTCTCTTTAACACAGAAATAAGAGATGTATTATAGTAGTAGCAACCATTGTTTGAACCATGCATGGTTCACAAAATGTGGGTTAGAAGTAAGAACAGCAAAGTCAAACTTTCAAGTAAGAGGGGAACCGAAAAAAAAAAAAAAGAATGAACAGTTGTGTAATGCTCTGTAGTTTGTTTTTGCATAAAGGCGACCACATAAGGAGGCCACAGGAAGATGGAGCTTTAATTGAGCTCTGAAATCCCAACACCCTGGAGACTGGCTCTCACTGACCTGAGAGTGGCAGCATTTCCCCCCAAGTCAAATGCGCCATCTGTTGGCCAAACCAACTGTAGACACTTCTGATTGGGTATTCTGGTCAACCTGCAAGAAGTCTCTGCTTCTCTTCTGAAAGTCTTGCATGGGATGTGGATTTCAAGAGAATTCTTAGTAAAACTAATACATTTTGTTAAACAAAGACTGGGTCAGTCTCTGTTATTTGTGGAGACTCAACAGAAAATGAAAATTGAAATTTTTAGTTCTGAGAGCAGAAAGTGACATTAAGTACCCTAGAGTGTTAAACATTTCCTTCCTCTTCCTGAGTGCTCCCTCTCCCCTGGCCAGTGTCTTTTGTGTGACTAATGTTATTTATTTAATATAATTCAAGTTTTAAAATGTTGCAATGTATAGTTATCATGAATTATTTGATCTCACTGAATTTTGCAATGTCAGTTTACAAAATAAGAGAACATTTCACTAGTGATTCCAAATCACTCAATTTTCTACCTTGAGCTGATTGGTAAGTAAAAGAAATAATGAAAGGACCCTGAAGTGTGGATACAGTTTCCATCTTTGTAGTTGATTTCAAGATTAAGGTTGGCTGGCTTATGGGAGAAAGCAATGCCTAAGGAAAGCTAGGGTAAGCATGTTGGTCCTCCGTGTTTTCTAGCATGTCATTATTTTTTTTTTCCTGCACAAGATAACAACTTGTGGTTTCAATGAAAATTTGAACCCTTAAGAAATTTAGAGTTACCACTCGAGATCATTCTGGGTGCCACATCAGTACCACACCTTAGTCTAGACAGCACTGATTGAACTGCCCACAAGCTAGGCTATTACTTTTGCCCTTGATTTGCTCCCAGTAGTAGAAGGTACATCCCCCTAGTTGAAGACACAATGCACTTCAAACACAAGACCAAAAGGACCTGAGCTGGATCTGACCTTTAAGTCTCTTCCCTCAGGACTAGCTTTTATGGTACCAGAAGGTGCAATGCAAGCTTCAGAGGACTAACCAATAATCCAAATATCAAATCTATAAACTACAATGACCAGGAAAGCACTGTGCCCTAAGGATGCATTAGTAATACATATTTGTTGGAGGTAACAGCTCTCCAATGGTTAAAGTCTGCTCAACAAAAAAAGAAATTGTGTTTGGTAAGAGAAATGTAACCAGCTACCCATGGCTAGTACTAAGTCTTGAATCTTGGAGAAGAACCTATAACTACCACTTTACTAAACCAAGATAATTCCTATCTGCATTCTAAATACTTATCTTTATGACCACAGGTAAGTGTAGGTCTCACTTCTTGTTGAAGGAACTTCCATTTGTGACAGAAAGAGACCATTACCGAAAACCACAACTGATCAAAATACAGAGAATGAGTAATCTTGTAGTGCCCAGTCCCTTCCAACTGGCCCATTTATAATACAACTCCTGCACCTAGGGGTCAGGGATCATAGCAGAAGATGGGGCAGATTGTAAGGGGACCAGGAAGCTTTCTGTGAGATTTCCTTTCATGAAAGTGCCAGAGAAGCTATACCCATTAAGTTTCATCAGTGTGGCTGCCTAAACAAGACTCAAGCAAGGATGCCAGCAATAGATACATTAACACAAGATGGGGGGAATCTCAAGCGGCTCCAAAAATAGACATTATGCTGTAGTCCACTGCTAATACTGACAGGTAGATAGTCCTCCTCCAGGAAGAGTTCCTGAATCAATTATCCAATACCAAATAGTCATTCTTGAAATCATATACAAACACCTGTATATAGACTGGTTAATTAAAGCAGTTAAAGAAAAAGAGGCCATAAATTCAAGAAAGAGCAAAGATATGTTCACGAGAATTGAAGGGGGAAAGAGAAGGGGAATAGCAATACAATTATCTTTAATTAAAAATAAAATGCTTTTTAAAAGAATGTTGGAACCTCTGATCACTAAGTTGAAACGCAACAGTCTGTTTCTAAACTCCAACACTTATGAATTCCCGGGAATTTTGTGTCATGGAACATTGAAGATGTTCCAAGATCAGGAAGAACGAACCTTTGCTCCCCTATACACAGGAATATTGCACAACTTCCCTCTGCTTAAATGCATTCTCTATTTTTTCAGTAGTCACTTAACTTATAAAATATGAGTTAAATGATTAAGTTTTAAGTCTTTCAAGACACTGACAGTAACACATTTAGCCTAGGTTGTGTTTGGAGACCTTATGTGACCACTTTGTAGGGCAATGAATATTGGATCTAAAAAAACATTAGGGTATTTTTCTGGTAATCCGAGATCAATGTCTTTTAACCTTTGCTCACTTCTAATGTTTCAAATATACACACTCTTCTTTGATTAACAAATCAATGCCCTAATTATTCTTAGTGTTACTATTAGGTTAATAATTGATAAAACATAAATCTTTAGAAAAACAAAGACTGCAAACAGTAATTAAGTGGATATTACATCAGAGTGAGATGAATTTAATGAGTTATTAAAGCTGACACACAAAACCTGAGAGATAATTGGTGACTCAGCTTTTCCTGCAGCCTGTTTGATGAGTAAACATGATCAATGATACCGGAACAAATGGAGCTGCATTTCTGGCAAGAACCTGTAACATAGTCTTCCCATGACTCAGCATAAAAGCAGTGTTTCTACCCACTTAAAAGTATTAGGCTTTCCTCCAAACGCATCCAGCTCGTCAGCTTAATTTTAACTTTAAATTTGGGGTGGGGTAAAAATTTTGCACCAGGCTGGTGTAAAATTTACATGTTCAAATGGATTGGATCTTAAATTATCCCCCCCTCTTCCAGCTATGTTGTTAGAACAAGAGAATTTTACAAAATGGAATGGGACTTCCCTTTTCTTGTTTGACCCTTCCTCAAGGTACTGTCTGGAGGGGAGTGCTTATTAAGTTAGAGGTAGGAAGTGGAACATCCATCAGAAGGGTGAATAACAGGTAATGCAGCTGATAATTTGCAAGTGTTCTATTCTGACTTAGAGTCCTCTGTGTCAAGGGGGCTGTTTTAGACGTGGCTTCTCAGACAGTAAAAACAGCATGTTTTATTGGGACTTGTGACCTCAGAACCAAAATGAAGGACAATGATAGTGATTTAGAAGGCAAGAGGGATGACCAAAATAGACACCTCCCCTCGAGTCAGTCCGTGTTAGGATATCTGGATGTTTATTCCTTTGATACTTACAGAGAAGTTGTATGGCCTGGACTTTAGAATCAGAGACAAAGAATCTGTAATTTCCTGCTACCGCCATCCTGACAAGGGTCATTTCATGGACCATTATTCCTCTTGGAGCTGCTGAATGCCTGTGGATGAAAGCCAAGTGTGCCTCTACTGCAAAAGCCGAAAACCCCAAGGTGAGCAAGAATCATGTGCCTGATCTGGAGGTAGATAGCGCTAGCAGGCACCTGTGTGGGGAGTCACTGTTGCCTACACACATCTGCAAAGCCATGTCTAAATCTGAAGGATGAGAAGGATTACAGATCTGAGGAGAAACATCAGAGGAGGCTCACGAGGTGTCTTCTCACACTCTTCAGAGGAAGGTCAATGTGGGCTCTTCAAGACGAGTCTTGACTTGCGCATGTGTAATATGTGTATTGTTGATGCTCCCTCTTCACCAAGTGGGGCCTCCATGCTCTTTGTTCTGTGTGTCTCACCTTCTCAGCATCACATTGTACTTCTCACATGTGGGAGCATCAATGCTTCCTTCTGAATATTCCTTGGACCAGGACTTAGATGGCTTCAAGCCAACTCTCCTACCCAAATCTGAACCCTGTTCTAGGAAAATACCCAACTTCCCTGTGTCTAGTACAAAAACTTCCAGCTACCCCCAGCCAAAGCAGTTTTCAAAAATGTCCTTCTTGTCTCCTACTGTTCCCAAGGCAGAAGATGGACCTTGATCTTGATCCACCATACTTTCAGATAAAGGAACAAATCACACACAATGGAAAATCTTTTAAAAGCACCTGGTCTTCTCAGCAAAAGTCACTCCATTTGGTTGCTGGTTTTGTGGCCATAAATAATATGAAAATACAAGGAATAGAAAGGAGATTATATATATATATTTCTTTTCTTGATGACTATAAATCACTTTTTTCTTTTAATTTATTTTATGTGTATTGGTGTAACAGTGTCACAGTGTCAGATCTCATAGAACTGGAGTTACAGACAGCTGTGAGCTGTGATGTGGTGTTGGGAATTGAACCCTAGTGCTCTGCAAGATAAGCCAGTGCTCTTAAGTGCTGAGCCATCTCTCCAGACACCCAGAGTATAAGTCTTAAAGGAAATATTCTAAGGGACCGTGAAATTCTGAAGACCTTGCAAGTTGCTTCTCTCTGAATGCTGCTGCAGTCTCCCGTCCTCTCAAGCAGAGGACTGGTCTCCCTTTAGCCCATTGGCACCATTCTAAGACTCACTGGTTTTCAGAAAGTAACAGATGGCCCTAGAAAACAATTACATGTTTTAATTTACATAAAACCATTAAAATCACTTAATAGGAAGCATGTCCAAGTTAGTTTGTATAAATTTGACACAAATAAGATTTATTTTAGAAAGAGGGAATCTTAATTGATAAGATGCCTTCACCGGATTTGGATGTTGGCAAGCCTGTGGGGACGTTTTCTTGATTAGTGATTGATATGGAAGGCAGAGCCCAGATCACTGTGGATGGTACCACCCCTGAAAATGTGATCCTGGGTTGTACTAAGAGCAAGCTGAACAAGCAGTGGGGAGCAAGCGCGTATGTAATATTTCTCCGTGGCCGTTTCTGCCTCCACTGTCTAGCCATCAGTTTCTGCCCCAAGTTCCCTTCTTGAAGAACTGTAAGCTGTCAGTCAAAATAAACCTCTTTTCCGTGAAGTTACTTTTGGTAAATATTTAATCACAGCAACAGAAACCCTAGCTATGAGAAAGCCGATGGATTACTTCTCATAATACAGACTACAAGATAAAGGAAAGGCTTTTTGTACTTGTTCTATCTAGGGTTCTAATTATGTAATTGATTACATAAATATGTGAATATTATAATATGGCGATGCTCCTTATAAAAGAATTTTTGATAAGCCATGTGTGTTTGTGTGTGTGTGTGTGACAGAATCAGTTAGAGAACCTGGCTTGATCTCTGAAGTCTGCTCCTTCCAGATCTTTCTTAAGGCAATATGAAAAGCCTAAGACATCAGGGGCAGTCACACTGACTTTCTTACTGAGCCAACCACAGTTGCCCTCGCTTCACAAGCAGACTATCAAAGCTGGTTATTGTTTAAATCTCACGAAGTAATCCTCTTTACCAATGACCTTGCTCACTTTTGTTTTGAAACTGGCTGTGGATTAGGTGAATTGTTCCCCACAAATATGTTTCCATCACTGTAAGTAAAGTAGCTACTTTCGTTCATCTCAGACAAAGCAGAGTTCAGAAGGCACCACCCACTGTTATTTAGGGTTTCATTTTCTCTTTTTACTTACTGCAATGCTAATGATTTAGAAGAAAACATTGCTTCATTATATTTTTCTCCTTCAATAGAATTACATTATTTAATCAACCACTCTAGCGAAGTCCCCATGCCTCGGAACAGGCTCATTAGCTAGCTTGGAGCCAGCTGTACGGAGCAGACTCATTAGCGTTAATAACCAGTGCAGAAGAGTCTAGTGTCTGAGGATGCCTACTATCCCTTCTCTGCTGGAACTTGTCTTCAGGATGAACTTTAGCTTCAAAAGTTGGACCACTTTCTTTGGACAATATCGAGATACACCATGCATTAACCAGAAACTTCTAGAGAATATTTGGTGAACATTCCATACACAGACAGGTAGGCATTCCCACTTAACTGAAGTATTCTGCTAGACCATGAGAGCCTTGAAAGAGGGGACAGAGCATGAGAAGAAGGGACACAGCGGGACAGTTCATTCTGTGTCTTTCCACCTCCGCAGTGTACCTTCAGTGACTCATAGCAAAATGTGGGAGGCTGAAATCTCAAATGCATGCAGCAGGCTGTTTATCTATGGGGAACTGATAATTCCATGTTGCCTTGCTTACATCCTTTTATTTATTTGGGCAAGGGTCTATTGACAGAGGGTTTCTTTCTGTAGCCTACATTAGTCTTAAACTCATCAGTCCCTGGTTTCTGCATCCTTCATTTTGGAAATAGAGACATGCACTACCGTCTGCACTTTCCATACTGTTGTTCACATTATCTGTTCATTTTTCTCTTCTTGAAAGTGTTACTCGAGCTGAATTTTTCACCAGTCATTATTGCTTTTTTTAAAAAAATTATTTATTGTACATTCCTGCCCCATTTCCCCCTCCCTTCTTCCTTCCAGCCCCTCTGCCCTCCTCCCATCCACTCTGCTTTTATTTCTATTCAAAAAAGGGCAGTTATTCAATGGGTATCAACAAAACATGGTATATCAAGTTGTAGAATGAACCTCCCCTTGTATTAATGCTAGGCAAGTCATTATGACAAATAGGGTCCAAAAATCCAGTAGAAGAGTCAGAGACAAGCTCTGTTCTCTCTGTTAGGAGTCCCACAAGAAGACTAAACTATGCAACTGTCACATATATGCAGAATGCCTAGGTTAGTCCCATGCTATTAATTCAGTCTCTGTGATACCCTGTGAACTCAGGTTAGTTGATTCTGTGAGTTTTCTTGTGGTTTTCTTGACTCCTCTGGCTCCTACATTCCTTTATCCCTCTCATCTGCAGGATTATTTGAACTCTGCCTAATGCTTGTTTTGCTGTTAGTCTGCATGTTTTTGTCAATTGCTTGGTGAATCCTCTCTGATGACAGTTGAGCTAGGCATGAATCCTTTCACAGGAGTAGATTAGTTTAGGCTACATAACCATCCACTATTGCTGAGTCAGCTGGGGTCATCCTTGTAGATCCCCCACCTTCCAGTAGTTTCTTTTGTTTCTCCCCTCTTCAGCCCCTGAAACCTGATCTCTCATGTTCCCGTCTCTCAGTCCACTCAGGAAATCTCTTCTATTTCCCCTTCCTGGGGAGATCTAGGTGGGATAAAAAGACCTCCCATGCTCATGGATTGGTAAGAATAATGTAGTAAAAATGACCGTCTTACCAAAAACAATCTACAGATTCAATTCAATTCCCATTAAAATTCCAGCACAATTCTTTATGGACCTTGAAAGAACAAGTCTCAATTTCATATGGAAAAACAAAAAATCCAGGATAGCTATAAAAACATTCTGTACAATTAAAGAACTTCCAGAGGTATCACTGTCTGATTTCAAGCTCTACAAAAGTTATAGTAATAAAAACCTCATGATATTGGCATCAGCCAGATGGATCATTGGAATTGAATTGAAGACCCAGATGTAAAATCCACAAGCCAAAAAGATACTATAGGAAAAGGATAGCATCTTCAACAAATGGTGCTGCTCTAACTGGATGTCAAACAATGTAGAAGAATGAAATTAGATCCAAATCTATCACCCTGCACAAAACTCAATTCATAGTGGATCAAAGACCTCAACATAAATCCAGATACACAAAACCTGATAGAAAGGAAAGTGGAAGTTAATCTCAAAGGCATTGGCACAGGAGACAACTTCCTGAACAGAACACCAATAACATAGGCTCTAAGACTTACAATTAATAAATAGGATATCATGAAGTTGAAAAGTTTTTATAAGGCAAAAAAACACCATCAACAGGACAAAATGACAGCCTATAGTATGGGGAAAGATTTTAATAAACCCCAAATCTGACCAAGGGATAATTTCCAAAATATATAAAGAACTCAAGAAACTAGATATCATCCAGCCAAATAATCCAATTAAAAAATGGGTTACAAGTCTAAACAGAGAATTCTCTACATAAAATTCTCAAATGGCCAAGAAACAGCTAAGGAGATGTCCAATATCCTTAGCCATCATGTAAATGCAAATCAAAATGACTCTGAGACTCCATCTTACACCTGTCAGAATGACCGGGTTCAAAGAAACAAAGGACACCTCATGCTGGAGAGGATGTGGAACATGGGGGAGACTCCTCCATTGTTGCTGGAAGTGCAAGCTTATACAGGCACTTTGGAAGTTAGTGTGGCCATTTCTCAGAAAACTGAGTATCAATCTACCATAAGGCCAAGCTTTATCGCTCTTGGGCATATACCCAAAGGATGCTCAATCATCGCACAAGAACACTTGCTCAACTCTGTTCATAGCAGCTTTATTTGTAATTGCCAGAACCTGAAAACAACCTAGAGGTCCCTCAACTGAGGAACAGATAAAGAAAATGTGGCATATTTACACGATGGAGTATTACTCAACTGTTAAAAGCAAGTCCCCAGGAAAGCTGAAAGCAAATGGATGGAATTAGAAGAAATCATTCTGAATGAGGTAACATGGACTGAAAGAGACAAACATGGATGTGCTCACTCATAATTGGATATTAGCTCGAAAATAAAGTATAACTATGCAAAAAATCCACACACTCAAAGAGACTAAGCTGGAGTTTTAAAGGCCTACTTTAGTTTTACTTGTACGTGTGTGTGTGTGTGTGTGTGTGTGTGTAGGTATGTATATATGAGAACAGGTGTTTGCAGAAGCCAGAAGAAGAAATCAGATTTCCTAGAACAGAAGTTGTGATGTTTGTGAGCCACTCAATAAAAATACTGGGGATAGAACTCAGGTATTCTGAGAGCAGTCAGCTTTAAACAATCTCTCTATCCTCATTCAGTTTAAACTCTTACTGTAAACTTCCTACATGACAGCAGGCAACGTGCATAGAGAATCTGAGAACTAATTGAAGGGCTCCCTCCCCCTTTAGCACTAATTTTTTAAAATGAATTACTTTCTTGAAAAGAAGCACCAAAACTTCTATAATGATGCATATGCTAACTGTAACTAGAACCTCTCAAATGTGCTCCGACCGAGCTCTCAGGAGGCAGAAACAGGCGATTCTACAAAAGCCAAGATGTCCCATCTCATATTTACTTGTAAGATCATTTCCCCCAAATTCCAAGGACAGCTTTAAAAAGAGAGCATTTTCCCTGCTTTCCTGTTCTCATGTTCTGTGACTTCAGAGTGCTCAACTAATGAGTGTGTAAGCATTCTGACTCCCTGACAAGTCACAGGGAGTTGACTGGAGAGGCTGAGGACTATAAGGAAGTTGGTACTGGAACTGAGAGAGACCTGATGTGGGAGTGTCATATATCAATCTGTTGATTTCATTGGTTAAGCATTAAAGAAACTGCTTGGCTGGCCCTCATAGGTTAAAACATAGGTGGGAGGAGTAAACAGAACAGAAGGCTGGGAGGAAGAGGAAGTGAGCTCAGAGAGACACCATGCCCTGCTCCTGGGCAGACACATACAATGAAGCTCTGACCCAGGATGGAAGTAGGCTAGAATCTTCCCGGTAAAACCGGTGCTCACAGATTATTAGAGATGGGTTGATTGGGATATCAGAATTAGCCAGTAAGGGCTAGAGCTAAAGGGCCAAGCAGTGTTTAAATGAATACAATTTGTGTGTTGTTATTTCGGGGCATAAGCTAGCCTTGCGGGAAGCAGGGTGCTGGGGGCGCAGCTCTGCCGCTCTTACTACTACAGAGACCAATTTAAAATTTACTTGGAGGAAAGAGGACAAATTGATTGGATAATTTTGTCCTTTAGAAAAAAAGCAGTAACAGAAAGATAAGACTGTAATGCAACAAGTATACATACCACATATGTATATTCACAAACAAATGTTCCCCAACATGAACACACACACTAGCATAAAATAAGTGTGCATGTGCACTCTTGCGCCCACAAACTACTGCATCAAAAAAACAATCACTTGTTATAAGTAATGGTAAGTTTGAATTTAAAACATTTTAAATGATGAATTTTAGCTTTGCAGGTAATATTAGATGAAGTAACTAAAATTTCCTGGCTTTAGCTCTCCCATATTTTGAAATCTATGCATCTACCTATGTGATTAAAACTTTACATCAAATCGTAGCTACTGGATTCTAGCAAGGAAAAACAGCTAGAGCAATGTTAGCTATTATGCCTAAGCAGAATTTTCTCTAGGTAATATTTTTTTGCTAGAGAGTACATTTATCTGGTGATTTACTCTACAGTACTTGATAGTTATTAAAGAAAAAACATAAAACATAACACATATACACATTTCATATATGCATACACACACACACACACACACACACACACACACACGTGCATGAGCAGACACCAAGCATAATACTATTGTGCCATCTTGTGGTGGCATGGAACTTGACAGCCATGTTTTATCCTTGTTCTTAAATTTTATTCTAATGATTAATCTATTAAACACACACGGACATAAAAAAATCAAACAAATGCCAAACACACAAATAAGAATAGGTATTAATACATATATTATTTAATAACTTTTTGGCAGATGATTAAATGTGGTTCTGTTGTTATTGTTGTGAACGGTGTAGTAAGAGGCTGCTTGTTCATTTCCCGGCTGCCCAGACTCACAAAATAATCACACAGAAACCATATGATTTGCAATACTGTTTGGTCAGTTAGCTCTAGCTTCTTATTGGCTGACTCTTACATGTTAATTTAACCCATTTCCAGTAATCTGTGTATCATCACGAGGCTGTGGCTTACCAAGTAATGTTCTGTCCGGCTTCGTTGGGGCTACATGGTTTCTCTCTGACTCTGCCTTCTTTCTCCTAACATTCTGTTTAGTTTTCCCTGCCTACCTCTGTTCTGCCATGCTCTGCTATAGGCTCAAAGGCAGTTTCTTTATTCACCAGTGGTATTTACAGCATTCAGAGAGGTATCCCACATCAGAATGGGGCCTGTTACTTATCATCTCTTTCTGCACGTGAGATGTTCTTATGCCCTAGAAGAACATAGGTTAACAAGGGTTGTATTTGTTTACATGTTTCAGCTAAATATGTGACAGCTATAAGAAGGGCAGTGATTGAAGGACGGTGTGAACACCATTGGGTGAGTCCTCGGAGACCTGTGATCAGAATAAACTTGAAAAAAAAATGGAAGAAAACCAGAGCTGATTCTTAAATAGTGGAAATGAGAAAGACGGGTTAAAGTACGGGGATTGGGACAAAGGAAATAGACCAGAGAAGAGGAAATATCATGAGTCAAGACGAAGAGTAGATTTTAACTTAATTCCTAATGGATTCACCACTGCTTTGCCCATTGTTCTACTAAGTTCTTCCAAGTTTACCATTGTAGACAATATGACTCAGTTCTCTCTAATGTTAAATTTTTCAAGGAAAGATACAAGAGGTGAATGTAACAGTGAGGGACTTGTAAGCTGTGCTGAAATGAACAGATTTAGCCTTGTGGGTGAAAGCAGTCATGCTGCAGTGGGTGTCTCTACACACAGGAGCCTAGGAATGACCACTAATTGGACTTAGTGAGCAATTACAAAAAAAAAAAAATTGCTCCGCTTAAATTGGTAGCTTGTGCTTTTAATCTCATTACTCAGAAGACAGAAGCAGACAGATCTCTTTGTGTTTCAGGTCAGTCAGGGATACATGGTGAGGTCTTATCTCCAAAAAAGACAGGAAGAAAAAAGACACATGTGTTGACATGAATATGCAATGATTTTCAGGGAGAAAAGGGGTTTCTATATGCTCATATTTCATTGTTTACACGTATGAAATTCTAAAAAACAAAGAAAATACTTAAAACTAAGTAAGAATAAATCCGTACTATTATTGAGTTCTAAAATCAAAATAACTATGGAACTGACCTTTAACCTAAATTATGAAGGAAACATGAAAGACACTCCAGTACAGGAGACACAGATGGCTTAGAGAAAGGGCTTTGGAGTGTTGGTAGGGGTGTTCTATCACACTGTGTGCTCCAAGGTTTTTTTTTTTTTTTTGTCACTAATTAAATAAAATTAAGCCAAGATCACAAGGCTGAGTTAGCAACTAGTTGATAGAAAGTAATCATAGTGCATCAGAGGACATCTGGAAGCCATAAAGAGACCCAGGATGTAACAGGAAGGGGTTTCCAAGTGGTACAGGTTTTTCTGGTTTGGCAAAGAAGAAGAAGCAGGGGTCTTTCTTTCCCAGCTGCAATCAAGAGAGAAGCTTAGTAAGTTGCAACCCAGCCTCTCTGAGCTAGCAGGTTTTCACCCCAGTCTTTGAATCCTGAGTCTTATTTATAAATAGAATGATAGAGATTTAGTTAAAGCTACTTTTAGTGGCAACAACAGAGCCTGTGCCTTAGGGAGCAGAATTCCTGACAGGCTTCAGCCTGAACAGCCAGTCTGCATAGCTGCGGAATTGCAATTGCTGACTGAAAGAGCAGTAAGATTACAGGCAGCCACTATGACGAAGATAAAACAGTACTGCAGGCACTGGAGAGTGTTATGCACAAAATTAAGACCTCTAACATTATCTTCCCCAGAAACATAGAAGGAAGTTCTACCTACATAACAAGACACTTAAGATGGTTAACTACACAGATACCAGAATACATAGCTGTTATGAAATAAAAGGAATGTAGTAAGCAACACAGCAAAGCAATGCCTAGGTCCCAGGTATTCATACCCTAATGTCAGGTCTGGGAACACGGAACAGGGAAACAAAGGTAACAGGAAGCAGGTGAGATTATGAGCTCCATTTCATTTCCACCCTCGGTTATGCAGGAAGGTCCAACCCAATCGCACTATCTTGTAGGAGTTGGAAAAGAAGAAAAAGCATGAAACAAAGAAGAGATGTACAGAGGAGAGATTCAGCAGACAGCAGGAAGCTACTTCTTAATGGCTGGATGTTTTTGAAGATGGATGAAGTGCACAAGCTAATATTTCCAAAAGTTTCTGGAAGCAGAGAAGGTAAGGAAATGGTTTCCCCTCAGCCACTGAAAATTATGTTCCATTTCTAAAATATACAGATGTAGAACCATAAAGAATATAACCTTTATTTTCAGTGATTTTTTTTTATTTTTATTGATGTTTATACATGTTCAGGTCTCCGTTGAGGCCAGAAGAGGGCATCACATCCCATGGAGCTGGACTTATAGGCAATTGCAAGCTGCGGAATGTGGGTTCTAGAAACTGAACTCTGGTCATTTTCAAGAGCAACAAGTGTTTTTAACCACTGAACCATGTCTCCAGTCCTATCATGTATAACCATTTTCGTGTCTTTTATTACATTCAGTTAGAAAACCAAAAAGAAATAAATGAATTTCTAGACTTAGCCAAACCACCAAAATTAAACCAAAAAACTCAACAACTCAAACAAACCCACACAAATGAGGAGATTGAAATTCTAGTAAAAAGCCTCCCAACTAAAAAGTCCAGAACTGAATGGATTCACAGCACAATTCTACTAGACTTTTTAAGATATATAGCCAATCCTTTTTAAAATATTGGGGGGGGAGTAATAAGGAGTGCCCTTCAAATCTTATGAGGCCAGTATTGTATAATAATCAGACCTAGTACAGATACTCCAAAAAAGAGAATGACAGACCAATCTCTCAGGTGATCATAGATTTAAAGTGTTCAATAAAATACTTGGAAAGTAAATATAGAGGCACACCAAGAACATGATGCACTATGACAGAGCTAGTTCTATCCTGACGATGGTTCAATAAACACAATTCAAAGACTGTACTCAACCAAGAACGTGGGCTTACAAAAAAATTGTATGATCGCCTCAACAGATGCAGAGACGCCTACCTACTATTAATTTGACAAAGTACTTAGTGATGCTCTCCTTCACATTTATAAGATTTCTTCTTCTAGAAAAGAATTCGGTAGTTAAGTTCATCTACTGCCTTTTCAGTCTAACACAATGCTACACCATCTAGGAACCCCTTATGCTACACAGGAGGACACAGTCTTTCTATATCATTTCACCAGTGCGACCTTTTAGCATTTTATTTGATGCTGTGACATTTATTTTTTTAAATACACTCGAGTGTATGTGGAATGTTGTGAAAGAAATACACACATTAAAAACAAGGAAGAAAAATGTGACCACGGGTGTCTTTTGTTGCAAATAAAAGGCTTTTATTTCCATCATGGTCCTTGATGCTGTATGAGACCAGAAGGATTGCTTTCCTACAATTCTGCATTCTTGCCATCTAGTGTGGTGTCTTACCACTGGAAAACTCTGAGTACATAAAGTGGATCTAATGAATTAATGCATGAAATTGATGCTATAGCTTGAATATTGAAGGCCCCTCAAAGGCCCGGGCTTCAAAGTCTTGCTTACAGGGTGACAGCCCCTGGAAGGTCTTTGAACTTTTTAATATTGAGTGCAAATAATGTCTTTAGGTCACTGGAGATGTACCCCTAAGGAGGATTATGAGGTTCTAGTCCTTTCTTCTTTTTTATGTGCCCTGGCCATGAGGTATTTTTTTAATCACACGCTACCACTGCGGTTTATTGTCTTGCTACCATCCTAGTGCCCCAGATTCATTGTATTTTGAGCTAAAGCCTCCAAGATGCTGAGCCAAATAAACCTGCTATATTTATAACTTTAACATTTCTAGTATTTAATTATAAGGAGGAAAACTCTCTAACATGAATGGTCACTATCTTTTATGCATAGTAGGTTTTGTATATATTAAGAAAGAGTGAAAAAAGGGCAATACTATTCATTCCAATCTGTTATAAGTCATCAGATGGGTAACTTACCAAAGAGCATTTCAAGCCGAATATAAAGTTATAGCACTAGATGAAAAATTATTCTGTGTCAAATGAGCAATGTAGCTCTAGAGAAGTTAAACCCTGGTGATAAGATTGCTGCAGAGACCTACAGTTGCTAAATAAAGAACAGACTGAAAAGATGCTATGTTTTAAACAGGGAAGTCTGTCTCTGGGTTTCGTAGACATAGCGTGCATTGTCTTTTTTGCTCCCGTTAAACTTGTCCAATTATTTGTGTTTGACTTTGCAGTTGATTCCTTTTAACCCCAGACCGGTAGCCCCCCGGCCCCCATGGAAGTAAAAGCTATGTATAGAGATGTTAAAATCTACCAGAAGGCCAGAAACTCAGCTTTGCTTCTGCATTTCCACTTTCAAATGGACTCAGTCACAATCTCAAGCTGCTCCCTGGACCACTCCCATTTCCTCAGTCTTCATAAGATCTTGCTGTATCAATTACTTGCTGCTGCCATGCTTGACTCTCTAGACCAAAGAATTAAGGGAGAGAAGATTTATTTAGGTGCCCTACACTTCCAGATGCTGTTGCCATGGAGGAAAATCGTGACAGGAATCGCAACAGGAACTTAAACCAGAAAAATATGGAGGAAAGTTGGTTTCTGGCTTACTCAGACTCAAGCTTAGCAAGCTGCCCCATGCAGGTAAGTATTGTCCGGAGATTAGTGGGATGGGCCCTCCTACATCAATTAACAATCAAGACACACACTCACAGATGTGACCAGAGATTTGCCCAATGAAGACAATTAGTCAGTTGTGACTGACTTCTCACGCGATTCTAGCCATTGCCAAGTGGGCAATAGATGCTAACCATATGACACCTATAAATATTATAGTTCATATCACAAGAGTGTTGTCATTTAACTGTACCAGAGACACGTACTGTGCTCATTTATTTGTTGATCTCATTGTTATTTTACGGGTGTCAAAACAACAAATAGAGAGGGGTGTAGTAATTAGCACACTGTAAAGAATGTAAACAGAATGAGGCACCGGGTACTAAAGGGGCTTGGATGATATTACATGAAAAAAAGTGGAAACCATTATTGGGGAAATGCAAATCAAATTTGAAGTTACTTAAAAATAGTTAGTAGGGTACCAGAATCAATTTCGCTATCCTGGCAAACCAACCACAGATGTGTAAAAAGCTAACAAAAGAGCCAGATGACTCTATTATCTTTTCAAGTTTCTCGTAAATGTGTATTATGTGAAAATAAATTGCTTGTTAAAAACATAAAATTTAGAAAAGAGTGAACACTATTTTTCAGTAAGTGTATTAGTTTTCCATTTGATTATCTTGAAATTTTCTCCTACTGATCTTGCTATAGTATTTTTGTGTGTGTACAGGTGTGAGCAAGCCGTGATACACACGTGACAGTCACAAGACCACTTAATGCAGCCCGTTCTCTTTCACCTTTATGCGGATTTCAGGAATGAGCTCCCGCAGTCAGGCTGGCAGGCCAAACTCTTTTCCCCGTTGGACCAGTTCAGCAGCTTCCACCAGTTAATTATCTCCTTGCCACTTCTAATGAGACATTATTTTGCTCATTATGTTTGATTCACTGTGTGTAACATGTGGAAGGTGATCAAGACGTGTTTGCCAGCTCATTGAGCTGAGGTTTGCGAACTGACAAGAAATGTGCTCTCTCCACTCTCGCCACCAGATGGCAGCATGCACACACCAAGTAAAATGAGTTCTTCGCGAGGTTAAAAAAAATGATCCTTTGGAAACAACTGACTCTTGTTAGGCTATGACATAAGTGTGCCGAGAGTAGGAGGAAGAATTCCCAGTGCGGTGATGAAGATGACGAAGGATATAAACTGGTTGTGGATAGAGCTACAAGATACTGAGGCAGCCAAAAGAAAAGGAGGGGGAAACAAGGGCAGGTCGGTTAGTTAAACATTTCCAGACGTGGCTATAAATGCATCTGCACTGATAGCAAGCACATCTGGGGAACCAACGGACATCTATCTTTCCCCAGACGTAAGGGTGGCATGCAATGTCTAGAGCTACCAAGGCATAGAGAGCAGAATGGTTCCGCGTGCAGGGGCAGGGCTTCAGCGGGGCTGATAACTTCTCATACAGCAAAACATTGAGATCAATGCTGCCATCGATAGGCCTCTTCCTGCTGACACGTTCCACGATGCAGAACAGAACTGCCCTTTGTAGTCTCAGCAGACGAAGTATAAATAGGCAAATTGCAAAGCAAGGAAGGAGTGAGAATATATTCAGATAAGAAGTCAATAAATAAGCATCAGTTTGCTTTGTAGCTTCTCATATATCAATGTCATCTCTTAGCTTGGTCAATCGAGCACTTCTTACGTTTTGGATATTAAGTCAATCAAATTCCCAGCTCTCTTCATAACCAAAAGAGTGACGTAAGTCAGTAAAGAACATTTTGTTTGGGAAAGATGACTAGACAGAGTAGACAGTGAAAAGTGATTTTTTTTTTTTTTTTTTTTTTTTTTGGTTTTT
>NC_022014.1:74455768-74457051 GCF_000317375.1 Microtus ochrogaster
TTTTCGAGACAGGGTTTCTCTGTGGCTTTGGAGCCTGTCCTGGAACTAGCTCTGTAGACCAGGCTGGTCTCGAACTCACAGAGATTCGCCTGCCTCTGCCTCCTGAGTGCTGGGATTAAAGGCGTGCGCCACCATCGCCCGGCTTGAAAAGTGATTTATAGGTTGAGAAATTGCATCCCTGTGAAGTTCTGAACTAGATGAGTGAGTCCTTATTTGTGCTGTGATATGTGGATACATTTGTGTGCTGTTCTAGTTTGAAGATCCTGAGATCCAGGAGATCAATCTTTGTGGTCATTGAAGCAAAACAGACTGCCCTGAACAGAAAAATTATAGTCTTTAACAGAAAAGACCTATCGACATTCATCGAGATTAACCCCAAACTAAAATGCTCACACTTAAAAGACTGTCATATATGAGACATGACCAATTCTTCAGAAGAGCCATCATGGTTGCATCATGTTCTCTGTGTTTTCCAAAGTGTGTATTTGTTCTCTGTGTTTACTAATTGTAAACACATGCGTGTTCATACCTATCTCAATATTTTTTCATTTCATTTCTTACTTGAGAGAGAGTTTCAGTGTGCTCTTTATACTCCTGGTGTTTAATATTTAATCTGAACCTTTGTCCTTTGCAGAGAATTCCAGGCAAGTGCCATCCCCCCCAGTTCACAACTTACTGGCTTGGGTGTATAGTTAGGAAATGCTTTAACCCTGGTACACGTCCTTCTAAATCACTTTTCCACAGACAGAAAGACGTCGTCTCTGATTATTTGTCGGTAACAATGAATATAGGTGGTCATCAATAATTGCTTGCCAGCCTTGAGACCACTAAACTTAAGTCAACAGCTCTGCTTTGGACATGTCAGGATAGAGAAACATAGTGCAAAGCAACACGTTGCCAGCAGGTGGCAGTACAGTAGACTTCTACAGAGCTAAAGCTAAAAAGGGGAAAGAGGCTCATGGAGATATACAGTAGGTGAACATCCAAACTGGCTAGGCTCCCACAAAGCCAGCACATTATGTAGGATCAAAACCCCGTGCCATCGTCCTTAGCTTCTCATCAGTCCTCATTGTTCGCCATGTTCAGAGAGACCAGTTTTATCCCATGCTTTTTCCGTCACAGTTCAGCTGGCCTTGGTGAGCTCCCAATAGATCAGCTCCACTGTCTCAATGGGTGGGTGCATCCCTCGTGGTCCCAACTTCTTTGCTCATCTTCTCCCTCCTTCTGCTCCTCATTGGGACCTTGAGAGCTCAGGGGGAGGACCTAGAACTTACCACAGGGCA
>NC_022014.1:74457475-74461414 GCF_000317375.1 Microtus ochrogaster
ATATATATATATATATCGAATACATAAAACAACATTGCACTTTCCCACTTACATTGAAAAGTATTTCAAATTTGTTTAAATATAGGCAAATATACTAAAATGAAGAAAGATGTACTTTTAAATCTGGTTGTCTGGGGTTGTTTCTGGAATTTCAGAATTTGTCACAAAACCATATTTTGCTTGAAGAAGAAGGAAGATAGACATTGAATTGTGGTTTTTGTGTTTAGTTTTGCTAAGGAACATTGGTCAACTGAAAATTTAGTTTTGCATGCATAGGCTCTTAAAACAAGGTGGGCTTGCAGGACAACCTTCTTAACAAAAATCTAACAGCTTCAGAGAGATCTTCTCGTTGTTACTGTCCCTTCTGAGGTCATTTTGCTCGGTCATCAAAACATCTACAGCCTTTTTATCATCCTGATGTATTACTGTATTCAACATTGTGTTCCTGTTTAATCATTGATCAGGATTCTTCTGTACTGTGCTTTCTGTACTTAGTTTATAATACTAGGAAAGATCATTTATTGGAATAACTGTCATAAGGCTAAAAAATAAAGTACTCAAGAGCGAAGAACCTAAAATTTCTATTCTTGCACGGGATGTATTTGGGACGCTACTGTAAGGATTTAACCTTTACAGTACTGGGACAGACTCTACGCCTGCTGAATGAGGGATAAGCACAAGAGAGGATGACGAATGTGTGCCTGCTTCTGCAGGAGTCCCTTTCAAAGGGGGTAACACTAACAAAAATATTGGGGAGTTGAAAATGTAAAGGACCTCACCCTCGGTCCAGGTGAGTGCAGAGACCCTTCACCTCCCCGGGCCATGAATAAAGAAAGCTGGGCCATCCCGGAATTCACAGCCAGGGTGGTCGGCATCTGTGTGTAGAGCTTAAAGCAAACAAGGCTAAGCTATAGCCAGATGTGGGGGCTTTCAGGTTCACTGATGGTTCCTGGGGTACTAGAGAGAAAGCCACGCACTGCACGTTCCTGCATTTCATGGGGAGACACAGAGGCAGGGAGGCAAAAGGAATCGGATCTGTCCCAAGTTTTCAAATTGGTTTCTTCATGCCCCCAAAGACGTTTTTGATATTTTCCATATATATATCAGCATCTGGTACTATGACAGATTGGCCCGTCAAATCTGATAAGCTAGCAGATACACCCTGTGGGCCAAGATATAGCAGGACATTTCCCAAGGGAGATTATTGCATATCTTTGTTTTTGTGTGGGAATTGCTAGAGACTGATCATTAGACATTTATACCAAATAAACAATATTTTTAATATTACATCTTTGGAAAATTAGAAAACTTGCCTGCTTTTCCACTTGGTGAGTTCTAAAACTAATCACATGGTCTGTATTATTGACTTCTGGTATTTCCCTCTTTTCTTCTTTTTCTGCTGTCTCATATACCTTAAGTCCTATCCAAGAAACAAAAGTCACAAATTTAACAGAGAGTATTGACAAATATGAATTTTTAATGTCTAATCCACTTTGCCTGCTGCCTGGCATGGGAAGGTTCAACTATCCTTTGCTCATGCATTCCTTTGGTCACAACACCGGTTCTATTTGTTTCTGAGTCCTGAACTCAACCTCTTTTGTACTCAGCACGCATGAGGAGGGAACCATTTACTCTTATCTCACTTGAAAACGAATAGACAACATCATTGGATCTGTAGGCTCCATTTCTACAGCTTGTTGCATACATTATTTAGCATGAAAAGTCATCCACATCAACTGAAGATCCGCTTAATATAGCCAAGGACAGGATCATAGCAGCAGTTCGCTTTCCAAGCTGTCCTTGAACTTATCTTTGAGATTCAAGATCTGTACCGATGTCCTCTGTGTGCTATGCAAAATGAAACCAAACGTATTTGACCCCCTCCAAGTCTGTTTACTGAAGTCACTAAATCACCCTCTCTCTGACCCCAGCTAGAGGTTGAAATCCTCCTGCACTGCCTTGGGTTTCTTCAGCATTCCACCCAGCAGATGTGTGTTCTGGGGCTTAATCTTTTCCAGATTGATGCTACACAAGCCCGACACCTGAAGGGGGCTCCTGCCACAGTGAGAAAAACCTCGTTCATCAAAACCTGATTGGTTCATCTCAAAAAGCACAGGTTCCACTACTGGTAGTAGTAAGAGTTCCGTGGAATAAAATTATGCCTACTAGCTTCATCTCAAGTAAGTTTTATCCCATTGTTTGAATTCACACTGTTGGGTCAATGCTATGTCATGAATTTCTAGTAGTGTCACAAAGAGCTTTTCAAGTCGCTCCTGCCCTTGCCATTCAAAATCATTTTCATCAGATCCATTTAAAAGGCTTACACATATTGATAAAAACTGGGCCTGTGGAACGGCTAAGCAAGAAATTGGAAGCATGAGTTTAGTTCTAGACGTTGGTCTAGAACAGGTGCAGACAAATTATATTTCTCATTTTGAATGAAATGATAATCATTGATTTACCTTTAATTGGGGTGTAATATTTCTGGTAATAAGTCTGGACTAGCATTTTCTGCTACTGCCAAACTTAGATCCCAAGATGTTTATTTATAGTGATGGATTTGGTTTTTACAACCACCTGTGAGGTCCCAAAGTTATTATCCCATTTGCCAGATGAGGAAGCAAAGAAGTTGATGTTTTCAAATAGAGAATTGGGAAGGCAAGGGATAGTAAGTATCTTGAACTTGAATAGCATAAACCCTAATTTTAATCTTTCAGATGTAAATTGATATCTTTGAGAATCTAGATGTTTAAGTATCCCATTAGAGAACCCGGTTAAACTCATGATTAAATAGTCCAAATAACTTTCCTTCATCCCCGACTCAAGTTTATAATGGGAGAATATGGAAATATGTGCACCTTTCTCAACTTTGCAATGCGTGGCAATAGAAGTGATTTATGTGGAGGGCTAGGGAGATGGTTGGTTATATGGGCAAGATATCCTGCTTCACAACCTGAGCATCTGGGTTAGGATCACAAGCATTCATGCAAAGAAGCCAATGGTGGCCTCTAGGATGCCTTCCGCCCGAGACCTGGAGGGTGGGATACAGACAGGGGATATCTAGGGTTTGCTGACTTGCCAGGTTAACTCCGAGACTCCAGGCTTTAGATTCATTCATTTAGGTGGAGAGTGATCCACCAGGGTGCCTCGTGTCCTTTTCTGATCTACCATCTCCCACAGGGGTGCACTCACCTGCACATGCATAATACACACAGACATATAAATATATAAAGAAGTAAATAGCATCTGGAATCTCACTGACATTGCTGTGCCTTAGAGAAAAATAATTATTATTAATTCTCAACTGGCCATTCAAAAATGTAAATGTTACACACTTTCTGTTTCTAATTGGAAGTTCCTGGTGCCAGGGGATTGAGTTTTTCTGCTGTTTATATGTCCCTGAATTCTCTGTAAAAGACTTTATTTCGCTATGTAGGCAGCTGGTTTTTCACATAGATAAGGTCAATTAATTTGACCTTTGGTTCAATGTGAAATGTATAATAAAAGTTGGTACCCCCAAGGACCGGATGTTAGCCTTTCAAAAAAAAAGCAACTTGCTAGGACAGGAACAATAATTTATTACCTCATAAAATCCAGATGAACTGCTTCAAGTTGCACAGGGCAGTGAGAAAGAGCTTGTCTGTCTTTTTTGTTTATTTATTATTTTTATTTATCATTTATTTATTTTTGTTGTGCATAATAGAAGAGAGATGATAAAGAAAACGCAGGTACCTGTCCTGCTTCACAGTCGGAAATAGCCAAGAGCAAAAACAGAGCTGTGGTTTCTTTCTGGATTCACTCACAGGACCTAGTTCTGTGTTTCCCAGCAGCCAGTCTTCAGGGAGGAGAAGTACTGATGATGCAGGAGAATGTCACACTCATTTTTATTAGTTTTATTTATTTATTTATTTATTTATTTATTTTATTGAGAAAAAAAAT
>NC_022014.1:74467478-74478200 GCF_000317375.1 Microtus ochrogaster
AACTCACAGAGATCCATCTGCCTCTCTTTATTAGTTTTTAAAAGGTGTATTTACTTTTAGAGTGTGTGTGTGTGTGTGTGTGTGTGTGTGCCCACCTATGTGCAGATACTTTTGGAAGCCAGAAGAAGACATCAGATTACCTGGAACTAAAGTCACAGGCTGTTGAGAGCTACCTGGTATGGGTGTTTGGGAACTGAAGTCAGGTCCTCTGCAAAAGCAACAAGTGTTCTTAACCATTGAATCATCTCTCCAGTCCCAGATTTCGTTATTGAATTGTATTTCCTAATTTGAGTTGTAAAAGTTGTGCATCCTTTTGCTCTAAATGTGGTTTAGAACCATTTTTGTTTCTTATCCTCCTCTTCCTCCTCCTTCTATCTCTTCCTCCTTCTCCTTTGTGCTGGGGTCAAACCTAGGGTTTTTTTTTTTTCTTTTTCTTGCAAGGTTGGGAATGACTCCTACAATTGCATACATTAGCAGTCACAAAAAACCAACTCACTAATGATTCCTATAGAAAGAAGGGGCATTGCAAGACTGAAATAGCAGTTTTACCCAGCAACTCAGAAAGGACAATCCAAACAATTTATTTCAAGAACAGCATTGTGGGTTAGAAACCCAGATCAATTATGTAAAAAAAAGACAAAAGCCACACATGGAAAGTTTAAATCTCTTGGCAAGATAAAACAATTTTGTGTATTTTGTTCACACCCAGTCTCTTCATTTACCACTAATAGTGGTTTAGAATTTCTATTACTAAAGTTTTCCCCTTTATAACCTTCAGAGTAAAAAAAAAAGAAAGTTTGTGTTTAAGAGAAAAAAAATCAATCAGCAAGGGCTACATTACTTTATCTGTGGAAGATGCAGGAGTGTATCTTTATATAGGACACAATCCCTCTATTCCTTTTGGAGTGGACACCCAAAGCCCTATGCAACCATGGTCCAGAGCTAGAGTTAAGCAGTTTTCACTGTAATTCATATGTACTCTTAGATAACTAGATTTTCTGTTCAGTACCTGAAGATATTTACCAAAATTTATTTTATTTTAATTGGGGGAAATTTTTTAAAGTAAGTTTCAAATGAACAACCTAAAAACAGAACCAACTGGTTTGTGCATGTTTTCTTTTCTATTTGTTTATTTATACTACTGAAAACTAGTAGGTACCCTGAAGTCATTAATTGTCTGAAAGTACAAAATACCCGGAGCCAAAAATTGCAACCAGGTCTGCTTTTGACCTTCCCTTAGGAAATAATTTTTTAGATCATTATCCTTTGCCAAGTATCCATTCCATAGAAGTTGATTTGCTAATTTATTTTTGGAAGATTGAGAGTTCTTGTTTCAATTGTAAGCTCCCTGATATGTTCACTGGAACCAAAGCTCTTGAAAGAGAACAGTTGTATTTTAGACGACTAGGTTATTCTTCACTCATTCCTTTCCTTGTCTGAAGGGAAGAATATCCACCAAATATCTAAGTGCTTCCCAAACTGCCACTTATGTGGTTCCAGAGACAAGCTAGCTCAGATGGAGATTAGGATCAATGCCCAAAAAGATTCACAGGGCAGAAGAATCTCACAAAAATATTGTCATCTTTGTGTTTGGAATATAAATTATGATAGCTAAAACCTTGGTTACATGTGTGCATGTATCTCCATGTGATTCTTTACAGTAGTTGGGGCTCCTTACAAAAAGATTTTTAAGATCTGTAGCAGTACAGAGAGACCTAGAGGAGAAGAAAAGCTATGTGAATGTAAAACTGTCAATTATATGCAGCAGGATTCTCATGACCCTAAATTTCAACTTTGTAAATAGGCTTGGCATCAAGCCTTTGACTGGAGAAAAGATAGGAAGGAAGACAGAAAGGAAAAAAGGAGGAAAAAAGGGAGGGAGGGAAGGAGAGAGGGAGGGTGTAGTATGAGGGGCGTTGGGCCACTTCCCGCCACCTAGCTCCTGCATGGCTAGCTTTACCCAGAATAATTACACGGAAAATGAATTCTTTTAAACACTGCCCGGCCCATTAGTTCCAGCCTCTTATTGGCTAATTCTCACATCTTGAGCACCACGAGCTGGTGGCTTACCAGGGAGATTCTTGACCTGCGTCTGTGTCGGGTGGGAGGATCATGGGGACTTACTGACTCAGCTTCTTTCTCCCAGCATTCTGTCTGTCTATTCTGCCTACCTAATTTTCTGTGCTATTAAAGGACCAAGGCAGTTTCTTTATTAACCAATGAAATAAACACAAAACAGAAGACTCTCCCACATCAGGAGGAAAAAGAGAAAGGAAGGGAAGAATGGAGAAAGGAAAGAAGAAAAAATAGTCTCCCTGCCTAGCTCGAGCACACACACACACACACACACACACACACACACACACACACTCAAATGTTAACACATACTGCATGTGGGCACCACTTTATTTCTTATTCAATGTTTTCCTTTCCTGCTAGTGACCCCTAGGATTCATGGATTTTCTAACACAGAACTTCCGAACAAAGTTTTCAGTATTCCCACCAGGAGCTACGAGGCTGGATACTCTGGCAAACCATTTCTACTCTGATTCTTGGAGTGGATATATCCATATGGCTATTATGATAAACTGCCTGGTAAATGTGTTTATGTACTATCTATTGTCAATCTATTATTGGTCAGAATTTGAGCTAAGCAAGTGTAATGTGTGCTCTTCAATTCTCTATGATAAAAATAGTCACACAGTATAATTTTCACAGTTATAAAACAAATAACTTTCAATTTAAATTGAGTAAATCAGTTCATTTGAGGCTCACTGATAACCAACAGAATAGCATTTTGGTGTTTTAGTCTTCCTGATGTCTAACTTCTTTGTAGATCTTACTAGACACTTTGCTCTATTCTCTGAAGACTCAAGATTTGTTCTCACATAATTTTTTGAAGCACCTATTATTTTCCAAGTCTCATTTCATGTTAGATTTCACAATTGGATCACAATAGTAATGCATCTACTTTTTAATATGCAATATCATTTGATTTTGATAAAATTACTTTGTAATAGTTAAAGTTTGACCACATGATGAAATGACTCTGTTTCTAGCCACTGTTCCTTAACACATTTCTGCATGGTAGCCTTCCCTGGTCTGGGTTCTGAGAGGCACTAATGAGGCTGAAAGTAAAAGTAGAAATGTGGATATTTGCCTCCCCTTTGCTTGATATATTGGTATTTCTTGCAATTCAGTAGAAAAGTGTCCTTCTAATTCTTTTTATAAATATCTTTCAGCTTTATTGGCCCACTTCTCATCTCTGCTTCTTGAATAGATTAATTAACTTCAACTCATGAGAATTTTCTCTTACGTTCATTACTGCCTCCTATTAGTATTCTTTTCTTTTTTATTTTTATTTATTTATTGATATTTATTGAGCTCTACGTTTTTCTCTGCTCCCCTCCCTGCCTCTCCCCCATTTCAATCCCCTTCAAGGTCCACATGCTCCCAATTAACTCAAGAGAGCTTGTCTTTTTACGTTCTACTTCCCATGTAGATTAGATCTATGTAAGTTTCTCTTAGTGTTCTCATTGTTGTCTAAGTTCTCTGGGTTTGTGGTTTGTAGGCTGGCTTTCTTTGCTTTACATGTGATAATTGTCTATCTGTGTCTGGGTTACCTCACTCAAAATAATGTTTTCTAGTTCCATCCATTTTCTTCCAAAATTTAAAATGTCATTTTTTTCTGCTGTGTAGTACTCCGTTGTGTAAATGTACCACATTTTTCTTATCCATTCTTCAGTTTAGGGGCATTTAGGTTGATTCCAGGTTCTGGTTATGATAAACAAAGCTGCTATGAATATAGTTGAGCACATGTCCTTGTGACACAATTGAGCATCCTTTGGATATATACCCAATAGTGGTATTACTTGGTCTTGAGGAATGTTGTTTCCTAATTTTCTGAGAAATTGTCACACTAACATCCAAAGGGGTTGTATCAGCTTGCATTCCCACCAGCAATGCAGAAGTGTTCCCTTGTCCACAAAACAACATAAGTTGTCATCAGTGCTTTTGATCTTGGCCATTCTTACATGTGTAGGATGGAATATCAGAGTTGTTTTGATTTGCATTTCTCTGATGACTAAGGATGTTGAACATTTCCTGAAGTGTCTTTCAGCTATCTTAGATTATCTATAGAGAGTTCTCTGTTTAGGTCTGTACTCCATTTTTTTATTGGATTATGTATTCTTTTGGTGTCCAATTTCTTGATTGCTTTGTAAAATTGTATTGTATAATTAAGAAATATAGGGTAATAGATAATAATGTATAATAGTCAAGCTTGCAGTCATGTTAGATTTTTCTAGGTGTACAGAGATATATTTCAGATGGTTATTCTTCAAACCTCTCAAAGATTAACAAAAGGCTGCATTTAAAATGTTTAAGAATTTAGGACTTTTTATGACAATGAGACACATCTGCTCTTGGCAGCTCCAATTACTTCAAGAGGAAGATGGACATCAAAGAGGCTCCTTGTGGAGTTGTTGGCCCTTTGGGAACAAAACTGCTCTTGCCTGGACTGCTTGATAAACTGGGCATGCTTGACCTAAGAGAAATGACTGCTGAATTTGCCTAAAGTTGAGACTATCCTTTAGGGTTGCTGCTTCATAAAAGACTCTGAAGACATTCTGCAGGACACAGAATAAAGTTACTGACAAATTGCCAACATAGGCAGAACTGTCATTGAAACTTCCTGCTTCATGGAAAAGTCTGCTGGATACTATGGGCCTGTGGGCTGAAGATTGGATGGCCCAATGATACAGAAGAATTTTAGGTGACTGTCCAGGCAGTGAGATGTCTCTGTCACTTCTAGAGTTTTAGAAGTTGCTTACAAAGTACTTCCTGCCGGGCGGTGGTGGCACACGCCTTTAATCCCAGCACTCGGGAGGCAGAGGCAGGTGGATCTCTGGGAGTTTGAGGCCAGCCTGGTCTACAAGAGCTAGTTCCAGGACAGGCACCAAAACTACAGAGAAACCATGTCTCGAAAAACAACAAAAAACAAAACAAAACAAAAAAAGTACTTCCTATTTACTTAAGTAATATTATATCCTTCTGGAGTCTTTGATGGAATTGAAAAGTAGATAGTAATAATATGGTTTTCCTTAGTTATGATAAGAGATAAAGTAAATATAAATATTGTAACTGCAATTCTTGCTTGATACCTGTTTTGTTTTACTATGTTACAGTTAAAGCCTTGCTTTTTTATTTAAACATAAAAAGAGAGGTGATGTGGTGTTCCCCTCTGTATGCTGTGAAAACCATCGGTTAATAAAGAAACTGGCTTGGCCTGATAGGGTAGAACAGAGCTAGGTGGGGAAAACCAAACCGAATGCTGGGAGAAAGGAGGCAGAGTCAGGGAGAATCCATGGATCTTCTGCTGGAGACAGACATGCTGAAACTTTGCCAGGAGGCCACACCCTCATAGTGATGCACAGATTAATGGAGATGGGTTAAATTAATATGTAAGGGTTAGCCAATAAGAAGCTATAGATAATGGGCCAAACCGTGATTTAATTAATACAGTTTCTGTTTCGTTATTTTTGGGTCTGAGTTGCTGGGCAGCTGTGAAACAAAAAAGCGACTTCCTCCAACAGGCCATAACTCCTGTTCCAGGGATCTTAAGGATGTCTTCTATCCTTCTGCCTCTTTAACCCACACACTTGTGAGAATACCTATGCAGAAATAAACACATAACTAAATATTTAGAAAATTCACTTTTACTGCTAGAATGTAAGAACTCTTTTAGAAGACTGGTCAAACATTTCTGCAAATCTGTTGCTTGACAAACATTGACACTAAGTAAAATATGATGCAATTTTTAAAAATTATATTAAGTGACAATTGTTGAAACTGAAAAATACTATGCTTGACAACACACAAGTTATAAGGTGACATAACAGTAAATAACCTTCAAAACTTCTCCTTCCAAATTTTGAAAGGTTGAAAGCAATAAGGTGCAATATTATTAAGTATATAATTTAAGACATGAAAAATGTCAGATTAGGAAACCTTTTACCTTTAAATAGCTTTTGCACTGCCAGGATATTCTAGCTCAGCTGCTGAACAAAAAAAGATGTCAGTACCGTAACTGGATGCTGAATGCTGAGGATGAGCTGGTGCAATAGTATCTTAGTGGTTATAGGGATAGCAAACTGCTTGCTCAATGGATTTGAGCCTTGCTCTACAGAGGGAATTTCACATCCAGTAAATCTAGTCAACACCTCATGATGGGGAAGAACATAGACCTAGCAGGCTAGTGACTGGCATTGTTTCACTAGATAATCATGTTGTCAAATGATCAAGGTAGATGCTACCTGAACGACCCAAATGCTGACCTTCCACTATCTTCATAAAATGAATAAAGAAATTAATATGCAGCCGGGATGTGGTGGCACACGCCTTTAATCCCAGCACTCAGGAGGCAGAGGCAGGTGGATCTCTGGAAGTTCGAGGCCAGCCTGGTCTACAAGAGCTAGTTCCAGGACAGGCACCAAAGCTACAGAGAAACCCTGTCTCGAAAAACCAAAATAAAAAAAAAGAAATTAATATGCATTTATAGTTTTAACTATCTTGCTAACAATATAAAATTTCTATACTTATTATATTCTATTCTTATTATATTCTGGATATGGATTACATTACTCAATATATACTCACTGATAAGTGGCTTTTAGACATAAAACAAAGAAAAATCAGCCTACAATTCACAACCCCAGGGAAGCTAAACAACAAAGAGGATACTGTCAGAGGCATACATGGGAAGTAAAAAAAGAGAAGATCTCCTGAGTAAACTGGGACTGTGGAAATCATGGAAGAGGGTAGAAGGGGAGGGGGGAGGAAAGAAGGGGAGCAGAGAAAAATATATAGTTCAATAAAATCTATAAATAAAAAATTCTATACTTGTCTCTACACAAAAATAACTATATATAGCATATGAGATTTCACCAGAAGTCACTACAGTGTATATTCAAACATTCTAGGTTCTTGGGTACTAACCCTAAACAAATGATATCTCCAATAAGATCTTTGATTTTATTGGAGAAAATCGTACTTGATGAGATTAAATTTGAAACATTTCCTATGAGACATAATGACATAGGTCATTAGATCAATAAAGCCCTAAGAGCTCCCATATCTACTCTTGGAGATATGATTTTAAGATCCCCCTTTTTCTTACAGTTTTTCTCAAAGTACACAATTCTCAATTAAGCCTTTGGTGGACTAGTGTATCTACCAAAAATTATGTGTGACTTCTGTGGGTTCTGATATTCACTGGGCTTGTGTTATGTGTAAGTCTTTGGTGTAAAAACACAACTGTCTCCTCAAAGATAGCAACAGATAGAATTTGCTGAAGTAAGATACGAGTGATCACAGTCCAGGTTCCTCAAATCCAGTGTTCCAACAAGAAAGCACTTTCATGAATTTTGTTTGTGTGTTTGTTTTGGTTTTTTACAACAACACATCATAGAGCTTCAAGACACTTTTCAAAAATGTTGGTGTAATCATAGGAAGATTTTGCTTCAGAGTTCAGATGCAATATGATGGCATTCTTAGCTTTCAGAGCAGTGAGAAGTAGGGTTATGTTGGTAAATTTTTAATGACACGGAAGTGGTCTAAAGGATAGCTGTTTAGTGGGCTAAGGATATCTCAACATCAATTTTAATTAGGATTGGGACCTGTAATCGTTGACAGCAATTCATTCATCAACCTAGCAAAATGTCAGTGGAGGGTTAAGCTTATTTCTTGAGACTTTCATTCACAAAGTTAGGATATTTTGCTGATCTTTTTAGCTTGCCTTTTCTCTAAACATTTAACGTTAGTTTAGTTTGTATAGACTATTCCAGGTAATGATGGCTAACCACCCCTTTTATCTTGTATCTTTTGGGCTCTCAAGCAGAGACTCCAGCATTCAGAAGGTGATGGTAACCACACATGTGTCAATATAAGTTCCCTTCTGCACTTCTTTAAGCAACATAGAGTCTTCCGTTTTTAAGGGGATACTAGCATGCTCCTTCAGTTCAGAAATTCTCCGCGATAGCTTTTTTAAAATGAGTGTTGAGATTTATAAAGAAAGAGAATATGCACAGCAAGTTATCAGACAAACAACATGATAGCTGGAGACATCAAGGTTTCAAGTGCATAGACAGAACTTATTAATAGATCCCAAAAGTCTTTCTTTCAATTTATGTTTACCTCAGGAAGTCAAGAAGAGTCATTGAAACCAGAAAAAAAAAATGCAATCTGAGCAGATAAAACTATACAAAAAGTGTTTTAAAAGACAAATAATAAATATTTTAGAACTATGTGTTTTTGAATATGCATATTTTAATTAAACCTCTCCTTTTATTCCAGTCTGGGTCACATTTTATATGACAATGATATCATTTTACTGGCAATTTTGTCCCACTTCCTTCATCTTGTATGTTACCAATTTTAAAATCTATTGCATTTATTTCGTTATTGGCGGGGGAAATGGAGCGTGTGTGATGTGGAGCTTCTGTGGCAGTCAAAGGACAACTCGTGACAGTCATTTCTCCATCTCCTCCTCCCTCCATCTCCTCCCTCCACCTCCTCCCTCCACCTCCTCCCTCCACCTCCTCCCTCCACCTCCTCCTCCACCTCCTCCCTCCACCTCCTTCCTCCACCTCCTCCCTCCCACCTTCTGTGGGATGAACAACCTCCCTGGCCCTACCTCCTTCCATGGAGTTCTCCTCAGGGCTGAGTGAATATCTTTTCAGAGCTGGCTGAGTACCTTCCCAGGGCTCAGTGAGGTCCTTCTCAGGGCTGAGTAGTCTATGCATTCTGCTTTGTAAAGTTTTACTGTAACACAGCAACCAAGCTCATTTGTCTCTCGGCTGCATCTTCTGTCTTACTTAGGGTTTTCGTTCCTGTGATGAAACACCATGATAATAAACAACCTGGGGAGGAAAGGGTTTGATTCAGTTATACTTCCAACATGATTGTTCATCACCAAATGTTCGTCATCAACGAAAGTCAGGGAAGCAATCCCAACAAGACAGAAACCCTGAATCAAGAGCTGATGCAGACACCATGGAGCTGGCTTGTTCAGCATGACAAGCTACCAGGACCACCAGCCCAGAGGTGGCACCACACACAATGGGTGGAACACTCCCATAGTAATCACTAATTAAGAAAATGTTCTGCAGGTTTGCATACAGGCCAGTGTTATGAAGGCATTTTCTCAATTTTAGTTCCCTCTTCTCAAATAAGTGTAGCAGGGTTAAGTTGACAAAAAAAAACAACAACAACAACAACAACAAAAAACGAGTCAGCACAACTGTCCAGCAATCCCAGAATTACTCTTCACAGATCTTCTATTTGGACCCTTATGAAAAAAAGTCTTGAAATAAAAAATAGATGCTGGAGATCATGATTAAAAACACAATGAATATAAAATTTAATATTCCGAAGCACAAATTTATACACTGAGGAAAGAGAGAGAGAGAAATAGAGAGAGAAGGTAGCATTTTTTTGGTAGAAAAAGAAACTGGAAAAGTTAAACTTTACAAATATTTTCTAAACTGTTACTAAACCAGGGCAGAATTTTGCAAATGAAGCTCTAATACTGTTGGACACAAAAGGTGATATATTGACATACATGAAAATATTTATGTTGAATCATGTCTTATATCGGATTTCAAAACTTATATCAGAGGAAGGAGAATTTTGATTCCCAACATCTACACAAAACAACAAAGAAAGAAAACATTAGTGAGTATTTGTCTTATGTTCTACTTTTACAAGATATTTCCGTGAGGTATAAATTCTGAAAACAAACAAACAAACTTGAGATTTCTTATCAAATGCAGCAGGTTATTCTGCACAGGTGTGCGTTTAGGGAAATAAACAGCTCCCAGAAGATGGTCTGGTATTAATCAGAGCTCAGGTTTCCTTAATCCTATTCTCTCACCCTCCCTCCTTCTCTCTGTCTCTGTCTGTTGGTTTGTCTGTCTGTCTGTCTGTCTGTCTGTCTGTCTCTTCCCCTATCTCTCTGTCCTCCCCTACCCACCTCCATCTCTCCACATCTGTGTCTCTGGAGTATAGCCCAGAGGGAGAACAACCAGTTGAAACAAAACAACGTGTGCCAAGAAGCCCAGTGTTCAGATTAGACAGCATGCAGATGGACATCTGTGCTGAGCCCAGCAACCCAAGCACCGTTTTCTTCAATACAGAAACAACTCTGCAATATTTTGCCTCTGTAAAAACACCTCCTTTTTGGTGTCATTGTTTCAGTTTCTTAAAGAAAAAATATTTCTGGACTCGGCATATAAAACGTATCCACCCACTCTTCTGCAAAGTACATGTGTATTTCTTTCATTCACTTCACCAATTCAAAGTCCTGGGCACATGTCCTACTAATTTGCATTCTTATTTAAAGGAGGCTTGACAGGTTTTCGCAATGACAGGAGGACAATCAAAATCATGTATTTTTATGAGTTTCCAGGGCAGAGTTATTTGGGAACAGTGATCCGCATGTCTCCCATCGTTCTGTGTGCTCAAAATCAATCGTCTTTATTTTAATAATTAAACCTAACTGACAGCGGATGACAGCTGCAATTGGTCTCACTTGTGAGGCAGACTTTGCTTCCAGTATCACCATGGACTCCCTCTGGCTGGATGTCAGAAATTTCAGTCACTGTTCACATTTTCAGGCAAATGCGTGTGTGTGTGTGTGTGTGTGTGTGTGTGTGTGTGTGTGTG
>NC_022014.1:74478300-74493411 GCF_000317375.1 Microtus ochrogaster
GAGAGAGAGAGAGAGAGAGAGAGAGAGAGAGAGAGAGAGAGAGAGAGAGCACATCTTCTTGCCTTAGACATCAGTAGCTTTAAAAAGACTTGTAAAATGCAGACCTCTGTTGTTGAGAGATGTTAAGTATTTTCCTGTGAGGTATCTCCGTTCACATGTCATCTCCTTAAGCCAAGAATTGACCAGTATTTTCCGTATTGGGTCAGACAGCACACACTCATGGCATGCTGACCATATGGTTTCAGTTGGCCTACTAAATTCTTCTTGTAATTTGAAAGCAGCCACAATGAGTGGGCATAACTTTAGCTTAATAAAATTGTGTTTACAAATACCAACAGCAGGAAGCATTTGTTCTACAAGTACCTTTAAATAACATAACATAATAAACATGAATTCACCTAAATGCTTCTATTCCCCTGAAGTTAGTAAAAGTGTAAAGTACTAGTACTGGTGGAAAGAGAATGGTTGTGGTCTAAGGATGTAAAATTTAAAATGACTTAACTACTGAGAAATCCAACAGGAGTTGACATAAACACAGTGAGATGCACGTGGCAGATGATATGTATATAAATATGTCTGTATACACACACAGATACACAGACTCACACAAAGCCACACACACACATGCACACACATATATATTTGTTTTGTGTGTGTGTGTGTGTGTGTGTGTGTGTGTGCTTTAACACTTTGGTAAAGATATCATGGCCTGGGGAAGTCATGATTCTCCAGCTCTGTGAAGCTCCAGTGTAAATTCCAAGCTTGCGTAAATATCAGCATTGAGAAAGGTAAAAATCAGGATTTTACACTTTCCATTTACACAAACCAGGGCGTTTGGACCTGTTTTTTGTGGGTGATTTTGATGGCATAGAAAGAGGTCTTAATTTGGCCCTTGCTAGGCAATTACCACAAGAAGTGAAAAAGAAAGTAAATATGATTACTGAATTGGTAGAGACAGCAAGGCTGGATAATTTATGAAAAAAGCAGAAACACACCTAAAAGACTCAGTTTTTTTTCATTAATAATTGCATCTCTCTGCCTGAATTATGAAAGTAATTTTCTCAAGGATTTACTTCACCTTCCCCCATGGGCAGAACACATTAGGACCATTTAATTCTGGACTCCTCAAATGGAAGGAGAGTCTTGCATCAACTCACGCCTGGGTAACTGGCATCACACAATATACTAGATGCATCTTACTTCTGTACAATTTTAACAGGTACAGCATTTATTCAGTAAAAACCTAGAGGGGAGATAAACTGTCACTCTGTACATTGTAGTCTGAATGCTAAGCCATGGTTACCATCAACCTTTCTCATGGCTTTGGGCACAGCTTTCCTTTCTGCCCAGGAACGAATCACCTCACAATATTACATTCTAACTTCTAAAACATGGAGTATTTTTTTTCTTCAACAAGAACAAACTGGTTTGGACATACTGTCTAAAATATCTTTGCCACATTTGTCTAAGATCACAGGGTTTACAGTTTCCACTTCTCAATTATGTTTTTTCTCTCTTAAATGGTTCTCTTAAGAGGAAAACTAAGTTAAACTATTTGGAAGCTGTATGTGTGCATAAAATCTGACACTCCTTGGGCATTGAGTTAGGTTTTGTGATGTACGTCTAAGTAAGCACTGAGAGTGGAGCTCCTATTTAACATACAGGGTGTGGGGATAGGTCTCCCCACATAAAGATGGTTATTACAAGGCAGTATTACTCATGCATCATGTGAAAAAGCAATGAAGCAGACACAGGCAGCTGTTTTCCTTTGCAAACAGCTGTTAAGAGTGAGGGTTGGTGGGGTTTGGGGTGCTGGTGAGGCACTCAGTGGGTAAAGCACTTGTTGCTTAACGTCTTCAGACCCAAGGTCAAGAGCCCTGGAACCTACTTCAAAAGACAGGATGACTGTGTGTACTTATAACTCCAGTGCTAGAGAGGCCAAGAACAGGAACTCACTGGCCAGGCTAGATAGCCAAGGGGTGAGTTTCAGTCTCAGTTAGAGAACTCTCAATAGTAATAAATTAATAATAATAATAACAAAACTAAGTTATAAAGTGATAAAAAATTTTTACTAATCTATCACTGCTAGATGTACACATAAACACACACACACACACACACACACACAGAGTCACACACACAGCATGAAGGATGGAGCTAAAAGAAGAACATGAATTACATGGCAACTACCAGCCCTCCACATATATTGTGGTAGAGGTAAGACACTATTTCCTGAATTGTAGAATATGTCATTATGCCAGAAGACAGTTTTTCACTCATTATAAATTTTAAATGATTGCTGGTGCTTTGCCTTGAGTCACTGAGGGTCCCCAACTATTGAAATTTATGGACAAAGCCATGGAAAAATGTCTTTCTAATATAAGGGCATTCTTCAACTTTGCATCTTTTTAGGTCTGTGTTTAGAAAAATAGGAGACCCAAGTTCTGTTTCCCTCCATGTACTGAACTCTTCAATGAAATGCCTGAAACCAGCAGAGACATCACTCCAAAGGAACCTCTCTCAAGTCTTTACAAAGATTGAAATTCATGGCCAGGGTCGTTAGTATTCTGCCACCCAGTGTTGCTGGGGACCCCTAAAACCAGCATGTGTAAATACAAACACAGTCTCCAAAAGCTGTTTTCTTAGTGTGGGGGCTAGATACTGGTGCCTAGACCAGGGAGACACAGTGAGAGTTGAGAAGGTTCTTTAACAAGCGCCTGTCAGATATGATTTAGTGAGCAGACTCACACTGAGCAAGCCCCCCTAAACACTCTGAATCTCAGCCTTCCACACTGGCAGACATTTCCAGAATCCAACAAAGACACAGAGTCATAGGCAGTCCTTAAAAGTTTAGTCCTACCAGGGTCTTTCAATGGGGGAGTCAAGTCAATGAAGCACTAAATACAATCAGATATCAATTCAGCTTTTCATATCAGCATCAGTACAGAATCACTTCTTGTTTTCCTGAGTCTGCCAAATGTCCAAATTCCTTCTGGTGACGAGAAAGGAAGACCAACAGAATTCAAGAATATTTTTAGATTAATTAGTTCAGGCACTTCATTTGAGACAGGGTTAACACATAGTCCGTCTGTTTTAAAAATCCCAGAAGCCTGGGCGAGATTGTTTTCCCAGATATAGTGTGAAGTAGCCCGGAAGAGAGAGGATAGACTTGACGAGGTCCTCTTGTAGAAAAGAAATTGTTTCAGAGGCCAAAGAGAGGGAGGATTAAACTACAAGGTAGGAGCATATCCAAACACATAGGATGGTTCCTAAGCACACGGACACAACTGCCTGGTTGGCTGTTAACATAGCTGAGACGGATGGCTACCTCTGGAAGGTGAACTTGATTGCTCTTTGGCTCTGCTGTGTCTGGGTATGATGGTGTGTGCTGTGGGAAACAATAATTCTGGTGATGTTTGTCAACCCAATGGGCTATTTTCATTGCTGAAATACAACATTTCAGTGAGGAAGTGTTGATTGCAAGATGGTTGAACTGTAAATATTTCATGATGTGTGAGCTTATGGTAGGGTGAATTTTAATTAGGTTGTATGCACTGTAACATGTTTGATTGTTCTGTAGTATACATGTGAGTACATATGTATAGTTCTCATAAGATTGTTTGATTTGCTAATATGTGAACACCCTTCTATTTCTAAAAGATTTCTTTATAAGCTATACCTAGTCTGAATTCATCTGAAATTATCTGTGCCATACCCCATTATCTTTTCAAGTGATAATTTTTTTCAATAATGAAGATAACTTTTTTCAACAATGAAGACAATACTTTAAAGTTTTTTTTTTCTTTTTCTCTTATTTTCTTTTTACGCTCTACAGGAGCTTGAATCTTTGACCTTGTCTGTGCTCAGTAATTTCTCTGCCAAAAGTTATCCTCCTCACCCTAAACCCTCTCAGATTTAATTTGTCCTTGATGAAGAACAACAGTAGAAATCACCTAAGGAAATAAATGTCCCCAGGTATAATTATAAATACACAGGACCTATTAAAGAAATGCTTTTGAAGACAAAATGAAGACAGTGGAAATAGAGTGGTGAGGATAAACTATCCGTGCATGGATGCGTGAAGGAAGGAAGGTAGAGTGGGAAGAACGTCTTGTCTAGTGAAGCTTGGAGAAAATCCTCACCAAAGGAATGAGGAAATCCAGAGGGTAAAGGAGGTTTGCGCTTAGAAGGAGTGCTCCATCTTTGCTGCCTGACCCCCAGATGTACTAGTAACCATTTCACCATGCTCAAGCCCAGAGGCAGCCGGACCTGTGCTAAGGTGTGGTAGCTGAAAGCCATCTGACCTAGTATTCTGCTCCATAGACTCTCTCTTGAAGACATCTGAATCCCATACTCCCTTTGAAAAACAGCTTGTCAACGCATTTGAGAATACCATGAAATACTGATACAGTAAAAGTGAAAACGAAATTCTGGGTATGCCACACAGCTGGTTCTAGCAAGTTCTACTCAAATAACTATATAAAGTAGAAGCCAGCCCGCGAAGGGGAATTCATGAACGGCGAGCTGAAATAGAAATATTCCACATGTCCATTGTTTTTGTCACATGGGAGAAGACAACTGTTGTTTCAGTGCTGCCATCTTGAGTCTTTGACTCACATCCAAGGTTATCAGGGTTCAACGTGGGAATAATCTCAGAAATAGTAATGCAGCTGGCATGACTCATCTTAAAGAACAAAATGGCCAGTTAAAAAGTAAATGGAGTAGGTAAATGGTAGCCTGTTGATTTTGCTCATCAACAGGAAATTTCTAATCAACAGGAAAACTCTAAATCCACAGTGTCAAGAAGGATATGTATATGTGTCTTTACTATCCATTGCTTTACCTTCACATGCCAATCAACAAGAATCTGTGCAAACATTCTGATGCTGTCACGCATTTCCTGATGCTCCTAACTGTGAAGTAATCACGAGGGAAAGAGGTCTCGAGGTCATGGAGACTTTCTCCAAATATTCTCTCATCTGGACTGTGAATTTTGTATTCTGTAATTAATGATCATTTTCTTTGTGAAAACCCTTGGCAAATCACATCTATTGTGTAAGTTTTAAAAGAGGAGAATAATGGACATCCTATCTTCAACAATGAACAGTTTATTATAAGACTATGTGAGCAAGAAACAACACAGTATATTTTCTCTGACTTCTACGCTCATGCCATAGTATATATATATATATGAACACTCACAGATAGAAGCATACATGCATACATGAACACATGCATACATACATGTGCATGTATGAGTGTGTGTTTATGTGTGTAAGACAGGATGCACATATTCTGAGTGCAAGTGCAGAGTATATCGTGTGCTTCAATGAGAAACAGATCCATTTCGATGATTTACTTAGGGTATTATCTGATAAAATGCAATGACCAAGGCAAGTTATAGAAGAGTTTATTGAGCTTACGGTTCCAGGACTTTAGAGTCTGTGAAAGAGGATGGTGCCACAAACCCTGTGAATTTGGTCATGGAAACCTGACTGGTAGCAGCAAGAGAATGAAGAAAGGACAGACACATGTACGGGAAAGCTGGGGTTCAGTGGGGATGGGCTCACACTGACTATGGGCAAGGACAACCTTCACTAACTAGTCTTGGAAGGAGATCTCTACAGGCAAGCAATCTCAGGCTACAAGTATCTAGGAGGAGGAAGCTGCAGCAGCTAGATTTGGACATGGTACTAACTCACTCACGTTTGCACTCCAGAGGAACACTTTTCCATTCCTCTTGAGCCTCAAACTGACAAGGCTTTGCCATACTCTAGGGATGAGGCACTGGAGTTCTGGACATGGCTACTAGGTTCATGTCAACAATGGACATTAATTCAGTACTTCAGTCACTCAGGGCTTCCCCTACTCCTTACAGGAAGAGAGAAAGAGCGGTACAAGCGTGTTGCTGGATGACAAAGCTGAGACCTCAACATCTTGAATCACAAGCTTGAATCAGAGAGAATAAGCATGAAATGCCATCGAGTCTTTAAACTCTCAAAGCACATCTCCAGTGACATCTTTCCTTCGGCAAGGCCACATCTCCTAAGCCACTTCATACAGCACCACGAAGCAAGGAACAAACACTCAAATACCTGAGCCTATGGCGGTAATTTCATTCAAGCCACCACAGCAAATGGTGGTCTTTCACAAGATATATCAACCACTCTCATCTTTCGGGTAAAAAGAAAAATCTACCTACACCAAATTCCCAACAAAGTCTAGAACTTCAGGTTGAGTCGCTGTAAATGTATTGTGTTACTGTGCCTCTAACTTATCCCTCCATGGGGGTGGCCTGTGCACGGTCCCTTTCTCCAGTCAACTGCAGCTATGCCAGTATAGTTTATGTTCTCATAACACTCTTGGCTCGGCGCATAAAGAACCTCTTGGGGCTGCTTTCTGCAGACGAGGCCAATTAGAATTTTATGGACTCTCCAGTACAAGTGTTAATGTTTGATAAAAGCTAACTACATTACTTCTTGTGCTTAACTGCATTTAAGTATTGTTGCAATGCTTCCTACTCAATGGACCATGATTGCATCATAGTCTCACATTATGCAGTGTGCTCTTTTGAAAGAAAAAGAGGAAAGAGAGAGACATAGACAGAAAGAAAGAAAGAAAGAAAGAAAGAAAGAAAGAAAGAAAGAAAGAAAGGAAGGAAGGAAGAAAGAAAGAAGAGAAGAGAAAAAAATGAAAGGAAGGACAGAATGAAGAAATGGAAGGAAGGAACAAAGGAAGGAAGGAAAGAAGGAAGGGAGGGAGGGAGGAAGAAAGGAAAAGAGAGAAAAAATGAAGGAAGGAAGAAACAAAGAAAGATAGACAGACAAAAAGAAACAAAGAGAAAAAAGAAGGAAAGAGGCAGACAGACCTATTTACATCCATTGGCTACCTGCCCTGGTCTAATCATTGCACATTTTGTTACCTAAGTGAACTTTATCTTCTGATCTTGTCATAGACTTTAACTTCTGTTTTGAGTTCAGGATCACAAACATTTTAATGAGAATTTGGCTCTAAATTCAGGTTGCCGTGTGATTTCTTAGGACACCAAATTCTTTGCAGCTCGTATGTGACTCGGCACCATGAACAAGCAAGGGTGTAAGGCTGTGTCTGCCAATAACAGGAGCCCAATAAAGTTAATTGTTTCTCCGTTAGGCATTTTGCTGGTGCCCCGAACACATGGAACCCATTATCCTCCACTGCAATGTTGTTAAATAAAATGTGCAAAAAAGAAAATACAATTATTGCTAAAGTAAAAACATACCACAAGGGGTTATTAAAAAAGCAAGATGTTTTACATTTTAGGGATGTCTCACGGCTGCGCGCGTGTGTGGTGAAAAACGATTAGCCTAAGACACCACCATGCCCATGTTAAACTTCTCCTGCTGCTCCATTGTCTTCCCATTGCCTGAAATAAATGGAAGCAGACTTTCCCTTTCCTTCTGAAGGAAAAGAATGCTTTCAATAAAAATTAAAGGCATATTTAGTCGTTGTTGGAATAAAGAGCAGTGACTTAAGGCATAGATACACAGCCATGAGAGTGATTTTTTTTTCAGGCCTCAGGATGTGTCTGTGTCACTTATATAATTGATCTATTCACAGCGGCTTCTACATATCACTCATCTGAAAGGTGGCAATCATCACCTAAAGTAGCTTTGTGCTTTTGTAGAACAGAAATGACTGTTAGCACTGAATAGAAACAGACAAGCAGGATCCTCTTTTAGTTGTGCTGAGGGTCACAGGGGGCTTAACAAATACAATGTGTTTAGATGATGCAGGGTCACCTAAAGCTTTCATGTAGCTTCTAAAACGTCCTAGTTCTTGCCAACACTTCAAATTGCATTACACCCTGTAATAGGGTATGTTTTGATTGTTTTATTTAATTAAATAAAACTTTCCCTGTATTTAAAATAACTGTAATGATATAACTGTGATGATAGGCTATTTAGCTAATGTCCACAACATATTGTTCAAGAATATGTTCTGTGGAAGTTGCATTTTGGGTGTCTGCAATTGAAATACATACACTTCAGCAGTCCCAGGTTGGTACCCTAAGCCTTGTACAGACGTATGCAGTTTTCACATCAGAAAAATTCAAAGATGCACTGGGCTTTTAACATCAATGTCTATAATGTTTTATAATATGTTCTCTCTTTCTTTCCTCTAAGTCACAAGAATCAAGTAAATTAACAGTAGAGCACCATGGGTAAACATTTGAAAACTGACAGCTTTCCTACCAAAAGTGTGGGTTCATATTTCTTATGAAACACACACACACACATTTGGACTCATGGATTGGGTTCTCAGTCCTGTATATCTTCATAAATAGTCAGAATGATTGACTAGAGGGGGAACTGGTACTTCCAACACAGAACATGGGATACATACAATCATAATTACATTATGATTACCATTGCAAAACACTAAGGTTTATAATTTTGAAATCTAAAACTGCCAAGCAGTTATAAGTTCTGTACTCAGGTTACCTTGTAGCTCTTTAATACATTTAAGAAAGTGACCACTCTGGCAAAAACCTTTAAAATGGCCAGAAGTAACTGCTTTTGCAAGATCAGATGCTACAGGATGCTTGGAAGCTGAACCAGGCAAAAACTGCAGAATAGTCTACATCCATCTGTAGATGGATGCTTTCCTCCCTTGGTACCATAGAAGATTTGTCATGTCTGCTGGGATTTTCCTTGAGGATCACTGGGGTAGGAATTACACTCTGACCACAGACTTTAGGACTGAGAGGACATGGTGCATACTTATATAATCATTTTCTAAAGATATCCGAAGGAGGAGACTGAGCACACTAAAGACACTTCATTGATCAAGACAGAACACATCCCTAGTGCTGCAATCTTCATATGTTCAGATGGAAAACAGGAGAAGAATCAGATTGGCAGCCTGGCTTTCTCACCAGAGGAAACAGCTCCCCCTTACTAACATCCAGCAAGTTTCCAAGTGAAAGGGATATCAAGAAGAGGCCATTGAAGGATGTTGAATGAGATCATAATTCATAACTGATAAAGCTGTTTCTTTACATATTTTTACATGCATTGATTTCATGTGAGGAGTCATGGACGAGTGTGGGTGTCCATGTCATGACATGCAGAGGCCAGAGGGCAGCTTGTGGGAGTCTGTCCTTCCTTCCCACCACATGGGGCTTGGGACCAAACTCAGGCTGTTAAACTGGGGGGCAAGCATTTGTACCCAGTGCGTCATCTAACAAGCTCCTGATTGAGAATGCTTTCCTAGAAAGACAAAAGGATGAACTGACCTTTTATTTATAAGTTACATTTTTTTTAACTTTATGTGTTTGGGCTGCAGTGTATCTGTGCAGCACATGTGTCCCTGGTGCCCATGGAGAATAAAAGAGAGCATTGAATACCCGGGGACTGAAGTATGGATGTGGGCTGCCAAGTGCATGTGGAGACCATGAGCTAGAGGTGGGACAAGTCTATCAGCTCTCGGGTCTGCCAGTGGTGTACTTTCTCCAACAAGGCAGAACCTCCTCAAGGTTCCCAAACTGCATCACCAACTGCGGATCAAACGTTCAAATACCTGAGTCTTTGTGGGATGTGTCCTGTCATGTGATATAACTCTGTGGCTTATTTTAGAGTTTTTCATCACCAACATGACTTCATCTCTATTTCTTAAGGACCCAGTGAAGAACATTTACTCAGCATGGTGGTTTCAATAGCAAGGCCCCAATAGACTCATTTGTTTGAATGCTTGGCCCATAGGAGGTGGGCCTTCTGTTAGGAGGTGTGGCCTTCTTGCAGTAGGCGTGGCCTTGTTGGAGGAAGTGCATCACTGTGAGAGTGGTCTTTGAGGTCTCCTGTAATCATGTTAGGCCTACTGCAGCCACCTCCTTCTGCTACCTGTGGATTAAGTTATAGAGCTCTCAGTTTCTTCTCAGCACCATGCCTGCCTGCGTGACACCATGCTTCTCACCATGTGATAATGGACTGACTAAACCTCTGTAAGCCAGCCTCAATTAAATATTTTCCTTTAGAAGAGTTGCCATCCAATACAAAGACCTCCATTGAATTGATCGCAACTAAGGCTTTCTAGGCCAGGCTCACTGAGAGGGCTTCAGCAACACCCATGCCTCCCAACATGTGGCTGGGGCCTGTAAGACTCAGTGGATCGTAGCTCAGGCTTCCTGGACCAGGCTCAAGAGAAATCTCCAGGAGCAGCTCCGCTCTAAACCGGAGCACTTTTATCTCTTGGTGCCAGGCAGTTGGTCACTACTATGATCTCTTTGTGATGAGGAATTATGATCCTTCCCAGGACCATGACATTAACAGGGACAAGGATACCCACATGGGGCCCTGAGGCAGTCTGCCCCAGGCTCCCAGAAAAGAATAGCCCATTCAGAACCTTTCAGCCACAGGCAGACAGGAGCTACTATGGTGAGCAAAAGTGTGGAGTAAAATGAGGGAAGAGAGAGAGAGAGAGAGAGAGAGAGAGAGAGAGAGAGAGAGAGGGAGGGAGGGAGGGAGGGAAGGAAGGAAGGAAGGAAGGAAGGAAGGAAGGAAGGAAGGAAGGAGGAGTGGGCTGAGGTTTGAGAGTCATCAAGAGCCATGGTGATGTCTGGGCCTGGGCTTCTTCTGGGGCCCATGTCTGGATTTTAGGCAATGATGCATCTCAGGTCTCTCTTGATGTCTCTGGATCCTGATATTGCCAAAAGCAAAGAGAGTAGGGCTGTACAGAGTTGGCCTCACCACTCACTTCCTGTAACACTAAGGAGAAATGGTCCTGCCCCTCACTGGCTGAATCACTCAGGAGAAAGGATCCTATACCTCTCCTAGGTTGGACAATAGAGCTTGCCATGTTCATAGGGGCATGGGTGAGCTGGCCCTGAGGGCATAAGAATGGGAGAGCATGTCATATCCCTCTCATAAGTCATGTGGTGGTGTTGAATTATGAGTGGCGGGGCTGCGTCCCCAGCACCCGGCCGCCTGCACGGCTAGCTTTATACCCGAAATAATTACACGGAAACTGTATTCTTTTAAACACTGCTTGACCCATTAGTTCCAGCCTCTTATTGGCTAGCTCTTACATATTGATCTAACCCATTTCTATTAATCTGTGTAGCCCACAAGCTGGCTTACCAGGAATAATCTTAACCTGCTTCTGCCTGGAATGTGAGAACCATGGCGACTCCTTGACTCAGCTTCTTTCTCCCAGCCTTCTGTTCTGTTTACTCCACCCACCTAAGGGTTGGCCTATCAAGGGGCCTAGGCAGTTTCTTTATTCCTTAACCAATGAAATCAACAGATTGATATATGACACTCCCACATCATGGTGGCATGAGTAAGGGAAAGATTCCCACTTCCCCCTCATGTAAGGATACCCCTTAGCCCCAAAATAATCACACAGAAACTGTACTAATTAAATCACTGCTTGGACCATTAGCTCTGGCTTCTTATTGGCTAACTCTTGCATATTAATTTAACCAATTTCTATTAATCCGTGTATCTCCACATGGTGTGGCTGTAGCTTACCAGCTAAAGTTCCATCCGGTCTGGCGGGGCTACATGGCTTCTATGTAACTCCTCCTTCTTTCTCCCAGCATTCACTTTAGTTTTCCCCACCTAGATCTTTCTTCCCTTTACTGCTATAGGCTCAAAGCAGTCTATTATTAACCAATGGTAGTCACAGCACGCAGCAGGTGGGCGACCTGACCCAAAGCCTCAACCCATGCATGACTCAGAAGAGTCATATTCCTCACCTGGGCAGCCAAATAGAGCTAACACTGTTAGCAGAGATATGGGTGAGCCAGTCCCAATGCTGTGATGATGAGGGTTATTTCCACTCCTCATCTGTCTTGAGGTGGCATGAGCAGGAGAGAGATGGCCCACCATACCCATCAATGCCTGAGACAGGTAGGAGAATTGGCCCTGCGGTCCTAAGAGTGAGGGAGCTATGTCTTCCCCTTATCTTCTGCAGCACTGGGGAGACTGGATGCTACACCTCACCTGGGCAAAATAGTAGAGCTGGCCCTGAAGGTGCTGGTGTGGGGGAACAGACCGTGAGTACCTGTAAGCTGGAGAACTGGTCCACCTCTCATTCGTTGCTGCAAGGGGTAAACTAGCCAGGGCAATGATGGAGAGCTCACCCTGATGGTAAAGACAAGTGAGAGCTGGCCAGCTGACCAACCCTGCAACTACCCAGTGCTAGAACCAGGGTTATGTGTTGGTCCACCCTAATATCCACCCCATCTGTGATCTGCAGAAGCATGTGTGTGTCTGGGTGTGTGGTGTGGGGTCGATCCTGTGGACCCAGGATCTCCAAAGCACAGGACAGCAATGGCATGCCAAAAGAGAATCCCAGTGAGGCACCAGTGTCGGTGGATCGGTGGTGTGGCAGAGGCCAGGGACCTCTAACCAGACCAGTGATTCTTTTTGATAAAGCCTGCATATAAAAATATAGGCATAAAGAGGTTTCCTGTGTGACTCATGTATATCATTGCAGCTTAAGTGACGATGTTCCCCCTTTTTGTTCTTTAATTTTATTTTGTGGTGGGGCTGAAGATGGGTGGGATCAGGAGGCATAATGTGAAAGACACAAAGAAGAACTTAAATAAATAGTAGATAGATGATTGATAGATAGATAGATGATAAATGATAGATAGATAATAGATAGATAGATAGATAGATAGATAGATAGATAGATAGATAGATAGATAGATAGATAGATAGATAGATAGATGGATTGATAGTTGCCATGGTCATGGTGTTGCCTCACAGCATAGAAACCCTAACTAAGATCCTTTGTGTCACTGGAACAATAGTATTGATTTTCAAACATATCTATGTCCTGTTCCTTGAGATGTGACCATTATCTTCATCCAAAATATCCTTTCATGAAAAAGAGTACTCTGGAGTTTGTTTAGGAATCACAGGGGCTGTCACCCTTCATTTCCCAGAAGGGAATTTGCAGCGTTAATTAATGGTTACTGCCTCTTGGCATCCCCAGATTTTCTAGGCTGACCAGACCCAGTCTGGTGCCCAGTATCTTTAGAGCTTTGCAGAACTTACTATCAATTCAACGTCAGGTTTTCCTCATTCCATGATACGTTCCTCTTATACCAAAAGTTTGTAGGTGGGGAAAGTTTTCAGCTAGTTGGATGGCTAAGAGCACCCATTTTTCTTACTATGCCAGGATTCACTTAGTATTTCAGTGGGATTTGGAAAAGAAGAGGAGGTGAATACACATGTTCCCTCCTTGATCTTGACTTGAACGTGCTGTTTCCAATGTTTTTCTACATGTTTGATTGTATTTTGTGCACTCATCTGTTCGTGTCTCCACTTGTCAATCTGGGGAGGGGTGCGGTGGGGTGTGTGTGCTTCTGTCTGTCTTTCTGTGTCTGATCAAAGATTCTTGGGGGCAGTGCCCTCATTATCTTTCATCCCAACGTCTTTGATTAAGAACAGGTGCTGCCCAGCTCTTACATCGCCTACCATTTCTGCCTGTGTCAAATAAAAAGCAGAAGTACAACTTTTTGTTGGATGCTTCCCTTTTTTTAAATTCTCTGGTGCTGGAGAACATGCCAAGACATGGGCGAGGATCTAAAATTGTGGCTGACCAATGGTCCCACATCCCGCCATGGTCCCCACAATTCTGCAGTTGGGAGATGGGAGGTTTTGATGTGGTATTGTTGCAGTTCTATCTTCCATGTAATTTCAATTTAATCAGCTTCCGTACATGCTATAAATTATGGCTTCCCTGATCTAGCCTTTTTATGTGCATGTGGTGATGTAATATTTCTGAGATTTCTATACTTGGATGACAGCATCCTCTTATTTCTTAACCAGATACAAATGCTCTTCAGTCACTTCTTTGTGTGTTCCTTTGGCTGTTAGGTTGATTGTGAGTGAAATGATGGGCCTGGTGCCCACTTCACACAGAAGTTCAGCTTTTTCCGATAATTAATAACTTATGCTATCTACTCCTTAAATCTATAATTATCCTACGCAGAAGCATTTCCACTGTGATATAATTTAGTCCTTATTCACAGCCTAGAATAGATTATGGCTATATTTTTCTATGTATAATGCTTTTGGTGAATTCTGGAATATTATGTTAGAGTCATGGTAATCCCAGGTTTCTGAGGCCCCTTACTGTGGTATATGCTGCTTCCTAGAGCATAATTGGAACTGTTTGTTAAATGTGAGCAAAACGGTTAGGGCAGAAAAGGTATAACTAGAGATAAATCTAAGGAAAAAAAAAGTTGGCTCTAGGGAGATAAATGTATTTTTAATGATGGGAGAAATCTAGGTTAGTAGATAAATCATGGCATCTTGAGCTTAGAGCAACAGAAAATGAGTAATATCATATTTAGCTGTCTTCACCAGAGAGTCCTAATTCAAAAGTATGTCAAAACTGGCAATGAGTAGTCCTAAGAGGTAGAAACATGGAAGTGCAACAGACAGAAACTGCAGACTGGGAAAGGGGAGTGCAAGGGGTTCCAGAATAATGTCAACAAGAGCCAGCATTCAAATCTATGAGCCAGGAAAGATCAGCCCCGTGGAGAGAGAACTGGCTCTGACTAAGGGAGGTATCAGTACCAGGACTTATATAGACACAGCATTATAAAGAACAGATAGACTGCCGTTCCTTCTTTCTTAGACTGCTTGCCCATAACTTCCACAAAGGAGGAGTAAAACTGAAACTATGACCAGCAACATGAAAAATTCCTGTGCAGACTGCAGGGCTTATTGATGAAATATTTAATTAAAGATTCCTACTTGGACAGGTTCATGGACTGGTACAAAAATACAGACTTTCTACTGTTTAAGCTGAGGTCATGAATGCTCATCTTCACTTGTAAAGCCTCCCACTCTAAAATCTCAAAACTATCATTAATATTTCTATAAAAAAATTACGAGGAATTTTCATAAATAACCTCTTCTTGAGAGATAAAGAGATTTTCACTGGAAAAAACACAAACAAACATGAACTGTTCTCAACTGTATTACATTTTAAAAATAAGGGGTTACCTTTATTTAAAATAAAACATCGGAAGACACCACATGGCTTCTGGGGACAGGCAGCTGTGTGTATGAGAGAGAGAGAGAAAGAAGAGACAGAGACAGAGACACA
>NC_022014.1:74493511-74525594 GCF_000317375.1 Microtus ochrogaster
CTACTTCCTGAATATAGCGCCAGCAGCTCAGACAGAGAGAGATAGAGAGAGAGAGAGAGAGAGAGAGAGAGAGAGAGAGAGAGAGAGAGAAGATGAATACAGAAAGGGTTGTGGACCATCTCAACCCTATTCTTCAGGCTCTTGATTGAAGGCATTAAGTTTTATTTTATTAACTTCTTTCTTGCCCTCGCAGAGTTGAGGGTGCTCACTCCAGGGCTCCTGTAGAACCGCCCCAGGGAACCTCAGTGCAAAAGGTTTGGACTCACAGCTGTCTGTGATTAGAAGGATTGGGAGAGATCAGTGCTTGATTGGCTTTCAGCTGCTCTTGGTTTGCTTCAGTTCCTGCAGGAGAATTAGTCCACAGGTTCGAGTAAATGCTGCATCTTAATGGATACCAGACACATCAAGCCCACCCAGACCACCAAGGCTTTGCGGCCCCTTTCCTCACATTTAATTGTACAAATGAATTCATCCCTCCTCACCCAGTGGCCGGAATAACTTTGCTTCAAGGGTTTTCTCCCATGCTAGTCACTTTATCCTTACTTCTGTTCCATCTGAGTGCTGTCTTCTTCTGGGGAGTCTCTAGGCCTTGTGTTTTATGTCTTGCACAATAGAAATGTAGTTGTTGGCATCCGGGAGGATGTGGTGGATGAATGATGACATGTTCCGATCTCTTTATTCTTGGTACACATGATCACACGTCAGCTTGAAAGTCAATGACACTACTTTTTCCTTGTCATTGTTCAATGCTCGGACTGAACCGAGGACCTTGTGCCCATGAAGGCTGTATGAAAGCTCTATGAAAGAATTTTTAAAACGAACGTGAAATGGGCATCTTTCTGGCACTGCCAAGGTATGCCACTAAGCAAACACAGGGCACGCAAAAGAATGGGGGCTGGGGAGGGAGTGGAGAGCCAAAGGCTGTGTCAGAGTGGGGACATGAGAGAGGGAGAGCAGACAGACAGACAGAACGTGGAAGAGACAGGAAGAAGAGAGGCAAGAGAAACAAGAGAGGTAAGAGAAGCAAGAGGCTAGAGAGCGAGCTGTGCCTGGTGGCCGCTCTGAAGGGGTGCACATGTTGCACAGCTGACGGTGGAAAGGCACCTGGTGACAGATGGTGGTGTACTGATGGTGCCACTGCTTTGGAGGCAGAGGCAGGCTGCTGCCGACGTGGAGATGAACACTATTACTCTTTACACAACCCAGATCCGCTCTCCTCCATGGCTATCTGTACCCCATTCTAGTTTAAGATTTCTGAACATCAGATGTCTTTGCTGTCACGTATCATCAAATATTCTAATGCTTTAACATTTGTTATTTGCGTGTTTTTGTATGACTATGTTCATATTCATATGTGAGGGGATGCATGCATGTGTGTAAGTGCATGCACACATGTGCACATTCATGTGGCAGCCAGGAGTGAGATACACTGTCATTACTCAGGAAGCATCCTCCTTACTTTTTTTTTTTTTCATTTTAGTTCTTATTTTTCTTCTTACTGTGGCTTTTAGGAGACAGGAGCTCTAACTGGTTTAGAACTCACCAAGCAGGGTAGGCTGGCTGGCCAGGGAGCCTCAGGAATCCTCCCAAGGCTGCCATGCTCACTGAGGATGGAATGCAGTTCTTTGTGACTAGGAGACAAACACTTTGGCAACTGAGTAATCTCCTCGCTCCCTCAGCACAATCTGATAGTACTTTGAGATGCTCAATCAACTGTTTCCTTGTCGTTTTTCTGGGGTTACCAGCTTGCTGTTGTTTTACTGTAATCTAGGTTTACAGACTCTTCCTGTTTTCAGTGGATCAATCTATTTCTTACCAGCGTGAACTTCTGTCTTACTGACAGATTTGTTTTTACTATTTTATTGATTTTTGTCGGGCTCTACATTTTCCCCTGCTCCCCTCTCTGTCTCTCCCCTCCCCCTCAACCCTCCCCCAAGGTCCCCATGCTCCCAATTTACTCCAAACAGAATATTTCTTGACAGACGAATCGAGGAACTCATGCTGAAGGGAAACAATACAAAGAACCACAGAGAATTGCTTTAACCCCAGGAATCTTCCATTTCTCTGACACAGCGTTGTGATTTCACCAATCTTTAAAACTCACCTTGCAAAGAGCCAAACCATGTAAATAATTGAAAATAAAAACCAAGCATTCTAAAAAATTAAGATTTTTTTTTCTATCTAGTATTTAACTCCTTCCACCTGTGAAGGTGATAGAGTAATCAGAAAACTGAGATGAAAAGATTAAGCAATTACATCCTTGCTCACAGGTTCTACTCTGAAGTTTCTATCTGTGGTGATGTAAATGAGCAACGCCCCCTGTAAACTCCAGCACTTGAACAGGACCCTGAGTCTGTGGCACTTCCGAGTCTGCGGTAGTATGGGCAACGTGATTTTGATGGGGAAAGAGAACACTGGAGAACTTTGAAAGTTTAAACCTTCCAGTCATTCCCAGTTCGCTCTGCTTTGTACTAGCTATTGAGAGTGTGAGCTCTCAGCTTCCTGCTTGTGCCTCAGTGTCTGCCACCTGGGGCCTCTCTTTCAATCTTAGACTCTTATCCTCCTAGAACACCAAGTTCAGATAAACTATTTCTTCTCTAAGTTATCTTGTTCATGGTATCTTATCAGAGCAACAGAAAAACTAAACAATACACCATTTTAGTTAAATGAAAGTTATAATTTCCGATTGCCACCTAGAAAAGTGTACAAACTGTTTTCAGGTTCATATTTTCATTCTTTCCGATTACAACACTTTCAGGTAGCCTTCTAGTGACACACACGTGCAGGGCTAAGTACTGCGTAGGAAGTCCTGGCAGTTTGGTGCTATCATGCCTGTGGAAGCTGCTACACTAGTTTCAGACATACTGACACATATTGATAAACCTTTTCTAATATAAGAAAACATCTATCTCAACAGTCATTGAATAATCAAATTTCCTTCCCTTGAGGCAGTGGACTTGTAAATATATTTTACACACTAGAAAGAACTGAAGAAAAAGTTCATTGGATATCAATATCTTTGCCACACAATTTCTTTGACTTGTTTTTAAAACAAATGCTTATTTTTAATTTATTTTATTTTTCAAAAGTAATATTTATTTTTATTTTACATGTATGAGTGTTTGCCTCATGTATGTGTGTCTGTGCATCTCAGGCATACAGATCTCTCAGAGGCTCAGATGTGATTGTCTCATCCCCTGGGTCTGGAGTTGGTGTGTAATTGAACTCAAGTCCTTTGGAAAAATAACCAGTATTCTTAACCACTGTCATCTTTCCAGCCCTTGGGTGACTCTTTGGTAAGGAAACGTTGCAGGATATGAATAGTTTATGTACTTTCCTATCATGTGTCTCAATGGATGTCTAGTACCAGGGGAAGATTATATACAGGCCATCTGGTGGTGGTCTTAGGGAACTGAACATATTTTGTAGTTGATAATTATTTTGGAGGTATGATACTATCAAGGAGATTAGGGTATTCTTTTTATTAATTGCACACGAGGAATAAGTGGGTTTATTCATAGTATGAAGAACAAAGAGGAAATATGATCAAATAGTTTGTCATTTTCCTTAGTTCCTCACTTCTTGCCAAACAGCCCTTTAGAGATCTTGCATTCTTAACAAACTTTTTAATTTCTTCCTTTTATTGAAATAGATTATTTCTCATACAATGTATTGATTATAGTTTCCCTTCCCTTTACTTCTCCCAGTTACCGCCTACTTCCCGCCCCCCCCCCCCTGAATGCATTCCCTTTCTGTCTCATTAGAAAAGGACAGGCTTCTAAGTGATAAAAACCAAACATGAGAAAATAAAATAAGACAAAATGAAAGCTATCATATTGAAGCTGGACATAGCAACGCAACAGAAGGAAAAGAGTCCCAAGAGCAAGCTCAAGGGTCAGTGATCCAGTCATTCTCAAAATCAGGAGCCCCATAAAAATACTAACCGAGAGGCAATAGGATGTATGCAGAGGTCCTGGTATAAACTAGGCCCTGTGCTTGCTTACTGATTCCTTATCTGTGACCTCATATGTGACTTGCTTAATTGGTTCAGAGGGCTTTGTTCTCCTGGTGTACTCCTTGTCCTCTGGCTTTCAAAATCTCAGAGGAATCCCCTGAGTGCTGAAGGAGGGATTTGATGGAGTTTTGATAGTTGTAAAGTCTGAGTGTGGATCTCTGTGCTTACTTTCATTAGCTGCTGGAAGAGGCCTCTCTCATGATGACTGGATAAGGCAGTGTGAACCATAAAAATAGCAGAATACCATTAGGAGATATTTTATTGGTTTCTTTATCTATATTACTTTATTTATTACCAGTAGTGTTTGGTTTTATCCTAGGTGTCTTGGTTATCTAGTCTCTGGTTCTTTGTTATCCTAGCAGTATGGAATATGGGTTTCTTTTCACAGAGTGGGCTTTAAGTGAAATCAGACATCAATGGCTACTTTCACAGGTTCTGTGCTGCCATTGCTCTAGCATATTTAATAGGCAGGACAGATTGTAGGTCAAAGGTTTTCTGGCTGGGCGGTGCCCGTGTTTCTCTTGCAGCAGCCTGAAGAGTACCTTCCTGCATCGAAGACCCCAGAGCATAGAGGTGAAGACTCCATGTAGGCTCCAGTTCTGCTTCTCAATAAATTGTATGGGTGTTGCCCTAGGGAATGGGGCTGTACGATCAGTTTACAAAGAGCAGCCCTTTGTCTTAACAGCAGCATGGACTTTTGGGGGATTTCCATAAGACCCCTTTGGCCAACAACTCGACTGAGTACAAATTTGTTCTGCCACCGGAAGTCTTGCCTGTTAACAAGAGATGGATGGTTGAGACTCCTCCCTATTCCTCATGAGGATCACATTCATGCATTCCAGGAGTTTCCTCTGCACTAGGTTTCCATACCACCCATAAACCCCACCAATTCCAGCCATCTCTGCCAGCGTTCCGTCCTTCTAACTCTTCTCATTCCCCACACCTTCTGCTCCCATGCCACCTTCTCCCAGTCCACTCTTGAAATCTGTTCTATTTCCCTCTCCCAGGGAGATCTGTGTGTCCTCCATAGAGTCCCTCCTCTTAACCTAAACTCTTTGGGTCTAGAGATTGTAGCTTGGTTATCATTTATTTAGTGGTTAAAATCCAGTTATAAGTGAATACATACCATATTTATCTTTCTGGATTTGGGTTACCTAACTCAAGATTTTTTTTTTTTTGTTTCAATTCACTTCCCTGCAAATTTCATGATGCCATTTTTTAAACAGCAGAGCTTTCTCCATTGTGTGAGTGTACCACATTTTATCAATTTCTCTGTTAAGGGACATATAGATTATTTGCAGTTTCTGGATATTATGAATAAAGCCACAATGAATATGGTTAAACAAGTGTCCTTGAGGTACAATGGAACATCTTTTAGGTAAATGCCCAAGTGTGGTATTGCTAGACCTTGCAGTAAATCTAATCGCAGTTTTCTGAGGGACTGCCATATTGCTTTTTATAGTAGCTGTATAAATTTGCATTCAGCAATGGAGAAATGTTTCCCTTGCTCCATATCCTTGATGACATGAGCTGTCACTTCTGTTATTGAGCTTAGCCATTCTCACAGGTATAAAATGGAGTCTCAAAGTAGTTTTGATATGTATTTCACTGATGGTTAAGGATGTTAAATATTCCTTTAAGAGTTTGTCAACCATTTGAAATCCTGCTATTGAGGATTTTCTATTTAAATTTGAACCTCAGCTTTTAACTGATAATTTGTTTTGTTTCTGTTTTTGGTTTGTTTGGTTGGTTGGTGTTTTGATATCTAGTTTCTTGAATTCTTTATTCGTCCTTTATCAGGTGTAGAGCTGGTAAAAATTGTTTCCCATTCTGTAGGCTGCGACTTTGTCAGATTGAAGTGTCCTTCGTCTTGCAGAAGCTTTCAGTTTCTTGGAGTCCTGCATATTGATTGTTGATCTTAGTGCCTGAGTTATCAGGTTCTGTTCAGGAACCTGTCTCCTGTGCCAGTGTATTCAATGCTATTTCCTACCTTCTTTTTCATTATGTTCAATATATCTGGTTTTATGTTGAGATCTTTGAGCCACTTGGACTTGAGTTTCGTTCAGGAGGACAAATATGGATCTATTTGCATTTTCCAATATAAAGACATACAGTTTGGTGAGCACCATTTGTTGAAGACAGTGTCTCTTTTTTCAGACTTCTGTATATATATTTTTAAAAAATCAAATCTCCATATGTGTATGGATTTATATCTGGGTCTTCAATTCAGTTCTATTGATCAATGTGGTTTTTTTAATGACAGTGTCTTGTGGTTTTTATTATTATACCTCTGTAGTACAGCTTGACATCTGCAATGGTGACACCTCCAGCATTTCTTTTATTGTTCAGGAAAATTTTGTTCATTTGCTTGTTTTTCAAGACAGGGTTTCTCTGTGTAGCTCTGGCTGTTCTGCAAGTCACTCCGTAGACTAGAATAGCCTCTAACCCAGAGATCCTCCTGCCTCTTCCTCCTTCCCTTGTACTGTGTTTAAATGCATGCCCCTCCACCACCTAGGTGTTCAGGAATTTTGTGGTTATTCTTGTTTTTGTTTGTTTTTCCATATGACTGGAGAACTTTCCTTTCAAGGTCTGTAAAGTATTGTGTTGGGATTTTAATGCGATTCCATTAAATCTGTAGATATTGTTTGAATTTGACTTTGTCATGGGATAAATATCTTATTTTATCTGCCTGTGATGATTGAGCGTTTTTCTGGGTATAGTAGAGTGGTCTGGGAAATGTGTTTTTTTTTTTTTTATTTTTATTGTTTTTATTGAACTATGTATTCAGAGTCTGCAGCATATCTGTCTAGGTCCTTTTGGATAGTCTCCATAGAGAAGTCAATTGTAATTCTAACTCGTTCATCTTTATATGTTACTTACTTTGTTTTGTTTCGTTTCACGTTCCCTTGCAACTTTTAATATTTTTTTCTTTGTTCTGTGTATTTAGTGTTTTGCTTATTTTGTGATGAGGAGACTTTATTTTCTAGTCCAGTCTTGTTTGGTATTCTGTATGTTTCACGTATGTTTATAGACATCATCTCTTTAGGACAGGAAATTTTTATTCTATTATTTTGTTGAAAATAATTTCTGGCCATTAAGCTTTGATTCTTCTTTTCCCTATATTCCTATCATTCTTAGTTTTGGTCTTTTTTTTATAGTATCCTTGATTTCCTGGATGTTTTGTGCTAGAAATTCTTGTAGATTTAACATTTCTTTGACCAATATATTTATTTCTTCTACTGTATCTTCAATGCTTGAGGTTCTTTCTTCCATCTTTTGCATTCTATTATTGAAGTTTTCCTCTGTTGCTCTTTTCCAAATGCCTAAGATTTTAATTTCCAGAATTGATTTTTTTCCTGTATTTTCTTTATTGGTTCTATTTCCATTTTTAGGCCTTTAATAGTTTTATTTGTTTCCTTCAATTATTTGCGTTTTCTTGGATTTCTTAATAGGGTTTTTTTCATTTCCTCCAATTTTTTTGTTTGTGTTTTTCTGGATTTCTTTGAGGAATATATTCAATTCTTCCAGTTTTCATTTGTGCTTTCCTGGATTTCTTTAAAACACTGTTTGTTACTGTTTTCTTGGATTTCCTTTAAGGTCTTATTTCTTGTGCTTCAACTATACTGGAATATTCACAGCCTGCTGTGCTGGGATAGCTGGGCACCAGTGGAAACACATTACCTTGTCTGTTATCGATTGTGTTTTTATGCTGGCTTCTAGGCATCTGGATTTGGGATGATTATAGGTCTAAGGTGCTGATTTCTAAATTCCTCTTTGAAGGGTGGGTGTTTTGCTCTTTGGTTTCTGTTTCCACCCTGCGTTTTCACAGAGTGTATGCCTGTTTTTTCTGGCCTGCTCAGCTGCTGTGTTAACAAGGAATGAGGGAGTGAATGCTGGTATAGGAGTCTGGGATGGGTTGCTTAAGGAAGTTTCGAGGAGAAGCTTTTTGTGATCCCTAGGGCATTGTGTCAGAGGGAAATACCAAAGCAGATTTCCTACTACAGAGCTTGGGATAACACTGGGGTGGTTGGGTCTAAGGAGCAGTTCAAGACAGGAGACCTGTGGGTCGAACTTCAGCTTCTTTGTTTCCCTTGAGGGAGAGACCCCTGGGTTAGCAGGGAGTGCCTGCTTGGCTTATGGTCTGGAACAAACCAACAAGCAAGGGCAAGAAGGTTAGAACAGGGAAGATTTGTAGAATCCATGGGATTCTTTTGAAGGGTTTGTTAGAATAGTCCAAGAGTTTCCCCAAACAATATAGATTAATGATGTAGCTTTTGATGGCTTCTCAATGGTTGATGGTGGGACCTGTTGCTGAAACCACACAGGACACACAACTCACATGGCTAGAGCTGGATCTGACCTGAAAGCTTCTTTTTATAGTCTAGCTTATCCAGTTGCAGAAAATTATATGTCAGCTGCCAAGGGAGGGAAGCAATTTAACAGCTCCATCTAGCCACAACACCTATGAAGCACGACAATTAACAGCATAGCAAGATATGCATAAAGGTGCAAAAAATGTCACTCACATGTTGGTGGCAATCAACAGCTGTCTAATTGGACTTAAGTCCCACTCAACAGGAGGGAGTTCAGGCTTAGTCAACTTCTCAGGGTTAGTGAGGCCATGGCCCCTTGAAAATAATTTATTACTGCCACTTTGTTAAACAAACATAATTTCTAAGCCTTATCCTTATTTTCATATGTAAGTGTAGTACAAAAAAAAAAAAACCTGTCTCTAAACCCATTTTCAGTTGTTGGTCAGTGTGGTTCAGTGGGACCCCAAAACATTTCAGAGTGTTGCCATTGCCCTTTATTACCCACCCCCCAGAGGTAGAAGGCAAGTCCCTACTGCTGAAGACACCAGGGCATTCAGAACCAAAGCTCAAATGGTCAGTCCTAAAAACATACCTGCAAGTAATAGTGAACAGACTAAACAGATTGTGTTTGTGTGTTTAGCAATATATGTCCATCGTGTGTGTATGTGTGTGTGTTTTGTGTGTATATGGGAAATTACTGAAAATAGATGCCATGAATTTGAAAAAGAGCAAGAAATATATGGGAGGAGTTGGAAAAGGAAATGGAAGAGAGAAATTATTTAGTTATATTATTGCCTCAAAGAAACGACTCTAAAATGAAGAAATAAGTTGGGAGATGAATTAGTGGGCAATGGGCTTACATGAAGATATCTTACTCTTGTTAAATGCCTGATAATTGTGGTGACCTCCTGTAATCATAGCCTTGAAGGACAGAGGCATGGGATACAAGGAGCAAACTGGATTAACCAAGTTGGTAAGTGCTTGGTCCCAGAGAGAGACCATGCCCCAATGGATAAAGTGGACAGTAATCAAAGAAGAAATTCAGTCTCATCTTCTGGCCTCAGCATTCATGCATGTACACATGTATCTGCACACACATACACCCACAAAGAAAACATGCATGCGTGCAAATGCACACCAGAAACACACATACCAGGAAATATCGCAGATATATAAATTTCTCATTTACAGAAAGGCAGTTAATAAGTTCATTACCTAAACAAAGGTGTTTCTAGAAGATTTTGAAGAAAATAATGTCATAAGTCATTTTCAAGAAAAAATTAAGAAATAGTTTTCTAAAGAACTCTAATTTACTAGCAAGGATATATCACAATTGGCACCTTAGCCTGTGTTAACCAGATCAGAGATCATTAGATGGAGAACTCTTGGTCTCCTTAGGAACACTGCCATGGGAATGTTTCACCCGCCTCACAAACTGCCATTTTGCTTATTTCTCCATGCTCAAGATTTTTTTTTCCTGTTAGACACCTTAAGGGTCACTGGAAAGCACTGGTTGTTTTATAGACACGAGAGTCTAGCATGAAAGTGTCATGGAGCTGGAGTAAATTTCCCTTCCCCTAGGATCCAGCCAATCAAGTTTGGCGTCCATTGCCAGAAGCCAAGCTCAGCTGGAGGCAGCGCCTGAAAGGAAGGGGGGTGATCTTTGCACTGGAGGGTGTCCTGGCTGGATCTTCCCCGCTGTGAAACTATGTTCCAGGGCTGCTAACCTGGGAGCTCTCATCAGCTGGCAACCCACTTACAATAACAACCATCTTAGGGTCTTTCAGAACCTGTGGGACACCAGCAAACATCTCCTGACTCTGTCTGGTAAGGTCCACTACTGTTTCATGGCCCATGTTCCTTCTCCAGCATCAGTTCAGAGAGTAAAAGCAAAAGTCACCTAATGGCATAAAAGCCACAAATAAAAACAAACGAACCCACCTCCCCACCGTCCTCTTCCGCATCCCTGGAGGTATATTTTAGCCCCGTGGTTGTTTTAATGTTCTGTTTTACAACTTTTTGTGATGAATTTTTTGGACAGACCCCATTCTCAGAGGGGGTGGAGACTCGCAATTCAGTTTCTCTATTAATCACCAGGCAGAGTTGTTCTTCTACGATCCCAGAGCGCAGACTCTCTTCTCAGCATGCAGTCCTGCTTCTTGCAACCAACAGGACTGCAAACTGTGTTTACCTTACATGTCAGATATGGTTAGCCTTGAAGGGGGCCTGCTTGTGTAAACTATTCTGCAAGTCCATCACACCGGGCTCAGGTTTCTCTTGCATGGTGGAACTGACATCAGATCTTTGCGCACAGTGATAGTGGCTCTGACTGAGCTGCTTGCTGATCATGTCTGGAGATTGCAACGATGGCTCAGCTTAGATTCAAAAAGTTGAAGTTCTGAGTTAAGTGTTTCCTTCAGGGATTTTTTTTGTCAAGATCAAAAGAATAAAGTCCCAGGGAAGTGTTTGGATTCACTTGTCTGGTCCCTTCCTTTGGATTCACAGGACTTCTATCTATCTCTAAGGTGTTTTCTCATTATTCCCAGATGTGTGTTTCTACTCATTAGGCCATCTTCATCATTGTAGGCATGACCTCTGTAGTCTTCTAGAATTTGCTTTTTCTTTCTTTATTCTTTTCTAATTACGCTACTGATTTCTCACTTCCTGGAATCCTTGCTTCACACAAAGTTAGCGTTAATGTTCTCTAATTATTTCCAATGTGGTCAGTCAAACAATACAGCAAGAATCTAAAGTTAAGAGATTTCCTCAGTGCAGGTTTAGCTTTAAAACGGAAGACAACCTTGGCTCTTTTCAGCAAGATTCCTGGAGCTCCTGGCTCGTAGAAGCTCATAGACACTGGACCAGCAGCGAAGGAAGTCCCAAGTAGGACTGACCTAGGCCCTCTGCATAGGTGTTACAGTTGTATGGCTTGTTCTACTTGTGGGAATCCTAGTAGTAGGTGAGGGGACTGCTCCAAATGCTTTGGCTGGCTTTAGAGAATCCATTCCTCATACTGGGTTGCCTTACCAAGCCTTAATATGAGGCAAGGCGCTTAGACATACTTCAACTTGATATTCCATGCTGTTTTGTTGACACCCATGGGAACCACTGAACATAAACAGGGGAAGAGTGGATTCAGGGTGGGGATGGGTGGACAGAGAAGAGATATGGGAAAAAAAGTGGGAGGAGGGAGGGGAAACTGTGGTCAGGATGTAAAATAAATGAATAAGTTTAATTAATAAAAATGAATAAGAAAAGAAAAGGGACAACCTCTCCATGATATACCCAGCTATCTGTTAGATTTTATAAGTCATTATTGGAGATCCCAGAATGGGCTGTTGGTTCTATGAGGTTTTTGGTTTTTTTTTCTTTCTCTCTCTGTCTCTCTGTCTCTCTATCTCTGTCTCTCTCTGTCTCTGTCTCTCTGTCTCTCTCTGTCTCTCTGTCTCTCTCTCTGTCTCTCTCTGTCTCTCTGTCTCTCTCTCTGTCTCTCTCTGTCTCTCTCTGTCTCTCTCTCTCTCTCTCTCTCTGTCTCTCTCTCTCTCTGTCTCTCTCTCTCTCTCTCTCCAAAGTATTCCTGCTTAACAATTTTAGCTATCCTGGAACTGGTTTTGTAGACCAAGCTGGCCTCAAACTCACTGAGATCCACCTGCCTCTGCCTCTGCCTCTGCCTCCCAAGTGTTGGAATTAAAGGTTTGCACCAGTACCACCTGACTAGGTGAGTTTTTAAGATACAGTACAGGTCCAAGGCTGCTCAAAGTAACAGTGTACAGTTGCAGAAATAACCCTCTCTAAACTGCTTTAGACTCCGGTTCCCAGCAAGAAGTTTATAACCCCATGGCCCAGTGAATTTATGGTAATTTCTGATGACATTTCTTGTTTGACACAGCTGAGGAGGAAGAATGAAGCAGACATGTAGTAGGGAGTGGCCAGGGACATAGATGCACATCCCACCATGCACAGACCATGCCCTCAGCTTGTTACTGGAGATTTTTAGGTACAAACATGGGTTCTGGAAGGCTTCACAACCTAGTTCTGGTCACCTATTCTCAACTAAGTGAGGATGCAAGTGTAATAGAAAACAGAGAAAGATGTATTCAATGTGACCACACTTGGGAAAAGAACGTATAATGAGTACCGCTGACCCCGAGTGCATCCTTGGGGTACTCACCTGAGGTTGAGGTTTTAACAGATTATGTATAATTTAGGAGTCCCCATCAAGGTATGTTTTACCCATCATTGAACCCACGTCTGAACTGCAACCTCTCCTGGAAGACGTTCCTATAAACTGCCTTAATTGTGCCAACTCTTCCTGGGAGCCTACTTCCTCTTTGGTTGGGATGAAGCACCACCTTTTTCCTCCTCCCAGTATGAAATTATTGGGAAAAAAGTCACAATTCTGTGGGTTCACTTTCAATAGTCTAAAAACTGAAGAGAGATTAAATATCTTTTTTGAGAATATTTTCAGGCATGCCAGTTTGATTTCAATCACTCCTAGCAAAGAACCAGCTCTCTAGCTTAAAATGTCAAATACATTGAAAGTGAGGGGCCCTATCCCAGTCTACATAAACAATAATTACAAATATGTTCTTTGTTAAACATGCAATAAATTCTGGACAAATAAATATCCTGGGATGAAAATTATCACTCATTTTAATTAGTAGAATCCCCTTGAAATACATTTGACCTGGACTTTGCCCATCTTCCTGTACTCACATCGCTTTATGTACCTTATTGCTGTCCCTGACTTCCTCAGGCTGGCATCCTCCCACCTCCCTGTGTAGCATCCATGTCCCCACCAGCTTGGTTCTCGGTCTTTAGCTCATCGGAGTGAGAAGACCACAGACCCAAGCTCAAGAGAAGACTTGGAATCAGAAGGCCCTACAGTCTCCACCACCAACTCTAAACATTAATGTCAGCTCATGGACTTCGGCAAGGTTCCCATTTTATGCCAGACCCTGTTGATACAAGTGCTGAGACTGTAATGAAGCTAAACTCAATATATTTTTTCCTCTGGTTATAACTGGCAATAATTTTGCAAGTTCCCAGCTACCGTGGAATCCATTTGGGGCAGGCAAAGAAAGCAAACAATCTGGGGTATGAAATGTAATTGTGGTTGCCACATGTGAAACAGTGTAGCTACCAACATTTCTTGTTACTCTTTCCCTAGTTGATGGACTCTGGACATTCAGTTTTGCTTAATCCAAGTATATTTTACTAATGGGAAATGGAGACAATTATCTGGGTATTTTATTTAAAGGGGAAAAAGCTTTCCCTGGAACCATACAGATATGGGAGACAAAATTATACTTAAAATATGTTGTGAGAGGGTATTTTGACATTTTGTGATTATTTTTTTTCAGAGATATGTAACTGTTCTTTATGCCCAGATCTGCAAATGTGACTAAATACAGCTTATTAATGCACGCATACTATATGTTAGCACATTGACCCTCATTTGTGTTACCTACTCAATCATCCCATTGACCCTGTAAATTACATAATCACATCTAAGTTTTATATTTAAGAATACTGAAAATGTGAGAGGCTGGCTAAATTTAAAAACATACTTTGTAAAAGAGGCTTTCCTTGCTATTGCTACATCCTGGTACACAAACCATGTGTTTGCTAAGAGTCTACCCAAGTCCTAACCAGTCATTAAAAAGGATGAACATAATTGACATCATGCCGTGTCCCTAAATCCTTGACCATGGTTGCAGGTTTTAATTTTCAGCAATGTCTCTATGCTTGAAGTGTAGCTCCGCAGCAGCTCAGGTCCTTACTGTGTGAAACCTTGTGTTCAGTTTCCAGGGACAAATGAAATAAAACTGGGTACTTCTGCTCATATTGCTACTCCAGTGAACAGCCTTGGGAAGTGGTAGTTTATCTGTAAATGTTCCAGTTATCTCTGGTACCAGTGCAAAGCAAAGTGCTGCTATCTTTTAGTTTATTCATTATGTTTTGGCTCTAAACCAAAGTTCCAGTAATTAAACCATATTTTGCCATCTCAATTACAGATTGTCATTATAAACACTTCATTGTGTCATTAGGTGGGAAACCCTGGGCACTTTAAAACAAATATTTGAATGCAATTTCATGAGAAAAATAAATATTTCCATGGCTATGAGTGATACTCTGGAGAAAAAAAAAAGCTCAAAGCGCTTACAAGCTACTGCAAGTTTTTTTCATTAACCATAGTTAATTCATCTTATAAGTAGGCTATATTTGTACAAGTGAAAGCCCACATTTTATTTAAGTAGACAAATTTACAAAGAGCCCTGCACATACATCTATAACACACTATAAACACCAAATACAGAGGCCTTTTATACTTATTCTTTTTATGTATTTTTTTTTATTTCATATCAAAGGTTTCTACTGACGTCAGTGGAACTCCCAAGACAGTGAAGAGTAAAGACTTGACTGGCAATGACGAAGAGAACTCGTATGACCAATGACAAATGCCAGCATAAAGGTATCATCCATTTGAATCATTAATGAAAACATGATGAAACCGAGATTTGACTAAACCACACTAATAATGAAAATAACAGAAGAGCGTAATGGTTTTAGACATGTGAGTGATGTTTTAGTGTCTATATTAATTACTAGTTAACTCGAACATATCCTCTCGGCATGGAGCCGTGGTGCATATACAAATATTTGGCATGTTTGTGTGCTTGTGTGTGTGCACCTGTGTGTGGTAGACTGAAGCTGATATTGGGTGTCCTTCTCAGTCATTCCCCCCTTAGTTTTTGAGACACGCTCTCTCGTTTTGCCTGAAGCTCACTGGTTTTTCGAGAATGGCTGACAAATGAGCCCCAAGAATCTGCCTATCTCTAACTCTCTATTTTCAGGATTTCCAGACATATGACCCTACACTGAGATTATTATAGGATACTGGAGATCCCAAATCAGACCTTCATACTTGTGCATGAACTATTTTGCCATGAGCTATCTCTCCATCCTCTTAAATATGTCGCGCTTTACCACAAATTTAATGATCATGAGCCCATAATAATACGGGAAAACAAAGACTCTACAGACAACTCATCCATAGCTTCATAATCCTATTGAAACAACAAAAATAGTAACTATTCAAATGCCCTCACCATTTTATAACTAAAATCAATACATGTCTTTTTACCAATATTAATCGAAGCAATTTCTTAGGACTCAATGATGCTTAAAGCATTCCCATGATGCATTCTTCATGAGACATCACTGGCATCAAATGTAGGATTGTCACTATGAAGGGAGTATGACATCACAGTTAATAGCAGTTATACTCTGCTTACAATTTTTTTATTCATAAAACTTAGTCTTAAGAGAAAAACAGATTTCATATTCTTTTCCACCCATTGCCCCATTCTTTGAAAAATACTTCACTGATGTGCATATGTACATGTGTCTCTGTGTATATGTCTATATTAGTGTCTATTTAGAGAGGCCAGAAGAGGGTGTTGAATACTTGCTACTTGCAACTGGAATTACAAGCCTTTGTGATCTGTCTGACATGGGTACCAGATCTGAATTAGGTTTCTTAAGATTGAGCAGAAAATACGTTTAACCACTGAGCCATCTCTCTAGTCCATTTTACAAATTATGTATGGAGTTTGAGTTGTGCCAGGAATTCCATTCATTAACCCAATGGTATTCTTACTCCAACCCTTAAATCACCTTTTTTTTTAGAAAAAAAAAATCATGCCTAAAAGGTGATAGCTAAGAGTCCAATAATAATACATTTCACTTGTAAACCCTAGCCCACTTCTGCTATGAGAGGTACTTCAAAATGTTTTTTTTTCCTTTTCCTAACAGTAATGACACTCATTGTTGGCCTTCTAAGAAAATTTTCATGAATTACAAGCCACAGCTTTGCAGTCTTTTAATAATATACAGAGGCACTCATGAGTTTGCAAAAGGGCTGAAGTAGTGTCCCCTTGTGTTTCCCTCCAGCTCCCCTTGTAACCTGCTGCACAAGAAGTATCTCTGATATCTGCATCTAGGGTCAGATACTGAAAATTCCCAGCACCCACACTTATCTGTTATCTTGGAACGGGGAGGAAAATGCCTTGCTTTGAAACTGATCTGGGTCTTAGGGTAAAGGGAGATTGGTTTCCTCGTGGGGAATCCCCTCTGCACAATGCTGCGGAGGGGAAGTGTACATTTCTCTTTTTTCACTCCACATGAAAAAACAATATTTTCCCTGGGCCTCATGGTGCAGTTGAAACAGCCAGTCTTACAAACCTGGACTCCCCAACACTCCCCTCCTTCCCCTGGCCATACCATCCTCTTGCTTCCATTCCTTCTTTTACCAACCAGCTTATTTGATCCTGTAGAAGATGAATGGCCCTGCCTAAAGAAATTAAACAACAGCAAAGCCAATGCACAGCCTAAAATCAACGTCACCACACTTCACATTTTCCTTTGTTTCTCCTGTTTCTGAGACCAGGTCTGGCTTTCTTTGCCATCTACTCCTCTTGGCTGATTCTCTTTTCTTTGCTCATATTTCTTTTTAGAACATTTTGAAATTATGGTCATTTGTCTTTCCTGTTTCCCGCTGGGTAGGAGAAGGCTGTTTGCATCTTCCACTAGACAAAAAGCACAGGAATCCAAATGTCTTGACCTCTTTGAATTGCTGAGCTCTTGCTTCTAGCTCTGTGATTCAGAGTTGGGGTTTTGTCCTTTGCATGGTGGAGATGATGCTTGATTACTTTGGTTCTTAAAGTAGCTGGGAGGATACAAAAATATCATCGAACCGACCTGAATTGAAAGGGACAAAATTTCACAGAGTCTCATCCCTAGATGAAGAATTATAGACAATTAATGACTGCTAGAAGGAAAAGAATTAATTTTTCTCACAAATGAACCTCCCAATCAGTTATCTAATGGAGAGTCGCCAATAAAAATGGATCCAGGAGGCTGGATTTACATATATTTATGCACATTTATACATATATACACATATGTACATAACAATAGTAAAGAAAGAGAGGGTATCACCTTGAGTGTTGGGTGGAATGGAAAGGGTACGAGGAAGGTTAGCTAGGAGGGCCTGAAATAAAGTAAGGGACTGATAAAGAAGTAACATAACTCTATTTTAGTTAAACATTTACATATGCATATGAACAGAAATGTACATGAACACACACACACATATATCCTGCATCGAAACAAGCTTACTTATTGAATGCTGGGAATTAAACTTCATGGGTGCCAAGTATGCTTTTCAGCACTAAACAACTCCCCCCCCCCGATATGATTTGTAAATTTGAAAATTGAATGCACTTGGAAGAAACAAGTTTGCAAACAAAAATTCATACTGCATAACCTTGAAAATCAGTCCTACTGCACAGAATATTTTGAGATGTATAAGACTCCATTTTTTTGACTACATAAGAAAAAAAAATAGGAAAACAACAGTAGTTTCCACCAGTATTTCCTGAAGCATTGGCTACTGGGTAGAATGACTTATGTGGTCCACTGGCAGATTCTTGGTTCTTTCTGTTACAACCACGTGTGTAACTTGATCACATAGATGTTATTTGCCAGGAGCCATGATCTGAAGCAAGAACCAATGTGCATTTTGCATCCAAGTCGTTTGTCACCAATTTGTCTCCTCTTGAGAATACAACTTTTAACATATGATGTTTTGAAACAATTAGTAAGTTTGATGGAAATCTGTGGGAGATTTTGGTACTTGTTCATAGGGTCTATAAGTGGAGTTACATATTTGAGTTGGCTGCTACAATCGAGAGCAAGCAGTATTTATGGGTCTTAAGAATTTGTGGATCTTTATGATGCTAAGAGATTTCAAGAGGGTGGCACATTTTATACAATAGACACCTTTGGTATTAGTAAAGAAAGCATCTTCCTTAGTTTTCTCAGTTGCTAGAATATCTTACTAGCACACAGTTTGACAAAGAGGTGTCTCAGCAATGAAGACTATAAGGTTTCCATTGCAGGTCACTCAGACATTTGGCATTTAAGACTGACATGATTTTTATGCATGCATAATGCCCTGTGCATTTTTACAAATACATTGAATAATGTTTATCTTCCCTAATCCTCTAGGCAAGTACAACTCTAATTTTGAAAGAAGTTTATTCTATGGATATTTTAATAGAATATTTACAATTCAAAAGAAAGTAGATACATGCTTCCCAGAATGGCCTCTTCTTTCACACATATCCTCAATGCAACCTGTCTTTGACATTGAAAATCACAGGATATCTTTTGCATAGATTATTATTGCTTGCTTTCATTAATCGTTACTACTAAGTGATACTGGTAGTAGGGGCAGCCTCTTGCATCTCACGGCTCTGACTGTCAATTTAAACTCAAGACTGTTGCTCTCTAGATCCTTTGGTTAAATAACAACATAGTCATATAGAAAAGCCTCCTGCAATTTTCTAGATCCTGGGCTGGCGGGGGAACAGAACAGTGCGATATACATGCTGTCATAGCTTTAGATCATTTCAGGTAGGAAAAATGTGGAAAAGATTGAGAAAATGTGCATAATATAAATGAACAGCTCAACGTTTATGCACTATATTAGACATGTAAAGTCATGAAAAAAATTAAGCTTACTTATAACCTGCTTGATGTGAAAAGTATAATTCAAGAAGAGTTATCATACCTAGAATTTCCTTCCTACCTAATTATAAGTGTACAATACATATCTAATTATATATGTAAGTTCTATAATCATAATCATTCATTTAGTATTTTACTAGTACCACCAGAACTATTTTGGAAAAGTAGTAGGTATAGATTTACTTAAACACTTGTGATTTAGAGGGTTGGATTTTGAGCATACCATCATTTTCCTTGCAGATTGTTTGAGAAAGGGTTTGTCTGTAGTGTTGGAGCCTGTCCTGGAACTAGGTCTTATAGACCAGGCTGACCTCAGAGACAGAGATTCACCTGTCTCTGCCTCCTAAGTACTGGGATTAAAGTCATGCACCACCACTATCTGGCTTCTATACAGATTATTTAGATGAAAAGAAATTAAAATAGTTCTGAGCTGCACATCTAATTCTGTTGTTTAGTATTTATGAGCTAGTCGTTTATATTGAGTGTATCTCTTATAGATTCTGTAACTCTAAGTTTTGAAATACATTGGTATTATAAGAGACACTTCAACAAATATCATTAATAAGACTTATCAGCCCAAGCAAAGACAAAGAATATAAACTGAATGTACTTGAGTTGAGTTATATACATCAGTACTGACAAGGGCTGTGAATAAGGTATCAAGGAGACTATGAAATTGTTTTAGATTGAGTCAGACAGGGACTATACTAGCAATATTACTGGAGTTGATTAGATAAGTTAACAAATCTGGAAAGTGAGTTGTATCAGGCTAGTATTTTAAGTTTGGTTATGTGATCTTATGTCACAAACTCAACTCATCTGAAGTACACTTACTTGTATCTTAATCTCCCTGGCAACTGAAATAACGCTTTCCTGTTCCAGGGAGTGCCATGAGTTGTGACCTTGCCAGTCTTTAGCTTAGCCCATAATCTCCCAACACTGAAAGGTTTTAGACTAGAGAGGGAGCCTCTAGCCTTCCATATGTGATAAACTACTTGTATTTATGTTCAATAACTTTTAATTCTAAAAACTTATAGAAATTCATTGTGCCTCTGATACAAACCCATTTGTGGAATAGCCTGCACTAGTTTTAATTTTACAGGCTTTAGAACCTTTTAGACAATTTGATGAATTAAACATTATGGTTGTATATGCACCCTGAGAGCTAGAGAGCTGGTGTAGGTGGTAACGTACTGGCAGCACAAACATGAGGACCTGACTTTGATACCTAGATTTATATATGTAGGTGTGTCTATAATCCCAGAATTTGGGGAGAAGAGACAGGGAAATTCCCAAGATTGCTGCTCACCAAATATAGTTGAATTCATTTTCTCTCAGTTCAGTGTTAGACTCTGTCTCTGAGTATAAGATGAACGACAAATACCTCGTCCCTTTACGTACTTGTACACACATACATGTGCACCCACAGGCATATATGAATGATGTGGGAGAGAGTCTTCTGTTTTGTGTTGATTTCATTGGTTAAATAAAGAGACTGCCTTGGCCCTTTAATAGGACAGAAAATTAGGTAGGTGAAGTAAACAGAACAGAATGCTGGGAGGAAGAAGGCAGTGAGGCAGTTGCCATGATTCTTCTCTCTGAAACAGACGCAGGTTAAGATCTTTCCTGGTAAGCCACCACCTCATGGTGTTACACAGATTATTAGAAATGTGTTAATTAAGATGTGAGAATTAGCCAATAAGAGGCTGAAACTAATGGGCCAGACAGTGTTTAAAAGAATACAATTTGTGTGTTGTTATTTTAGGTATAAACCTAGCCATGCAGGTAGCTGGGCAGTGTTTAATTGAGTAATTGACCTTGGAACTGGAATGTTTCTCCTTATAGGTTCATTTGATTTCACCATTAAGTGAGAGCATATAGAAACATCGACTTATTGAAGTTAAATTTTAGTACATTAATGGAGAGCAGTTACAGAGACTATAGGAAAATGTGATCTGCAGAAATTCATCATCTCAAGAAGACTGGAAAGGGAACAGTTCTCAGTTGATGAGCAGTGAGAACCAAATATCTGGTGACTCTAGGATCACAATGCGTTAGTGGAAGTTGGAGCATTCCTTTCTTCCAACATAACAGTTTTATTGATTTGGGGAATTTTACATAATACACCCCAATCATACTCACTTTCTACTCCTCCCAGGTCCACCCCTACCCTTGTGACATACCCCCCAAAAAAAGGAAAAAGAAGAGGAAGAAGAAGAGGAGAGGGAGAAGAGGAAGAAGGAGGAAGAGGAGGAAGAAGAGGAAGCAGGAGGAGGAGGAAGAAGAGAAGAACAAGGAGGAGGAGGAGAAGAGGAGCAGTAGAAGAGGAGGAGGAGGAGAAGAGGAGCAGTAGAAGAGGAGGAGGAGGAGAAGAGGAAGAAGAAGAAGAAGAAGAAGAAGAAGAAGAAGAAGAAGAAGAAGAAGAAGAAGAAGAAGAAGAAGAAGAAGAAGAAGAATCACCACTGGAGCATGGTCAAACCCCGGTAGCCAGTCCCATAAAGATAACTGAGTTTTTCCCCACCCCACTCTTGCCTTAAGTTGTCAAATACAAAGAGTTACACTTTATCATCCCTACAACAGTTTTTAAGAGTTCTCTTCAGTGACTTCCTGTTTAGACTATTTCTTTGCGGGGGGAGGGGGAAGGTTGTCACAGAATCCTTCTGTGTCTCTCATTCTCAACTGCTATCTGCAGTCATCAATACCTCGGCAAAAGAAGCTTCTTTGCCAGTTACCATCAGCAGAAGCACAGACCATGGACTTCTATATGGTTTCTGGAAACAGCTAGCATAGACCACAAACATCAACATGGCTCTAAGTGGCAGCACAGACCGTGGACTACAACATGGCCTCCAGTGGTAACATAGACTATGGACCTCAACATGGCCTCCTAGAGGCACGGACATCCATTTGACCTTTGCTGGTAAATCTGACTACAAATATCAACATGTTCTCATGCTGTAGAACAAACCACAGACATCAACATGGAGCCATGGACATCAGCATGGCCTCCAGGGGTAGGGTAGCATGGACCATAGACATTGCCAATGCCCCTGAGGCCACAGACATCAACATGGCCTCCAACAGCAGCACGGACCATGGAGGTTTTTTCAAGAAGGCCCAATCCAGAAAAACAACAGTTCAATCTGAGATGTCCTATCCTTTCTCAAAGCCAATGAAATAAAGCATCTAGGCAGCAGGTTGGGACAGCGCCTACATGAGCTCCAGGCTGCTGTACACCACCCTGCTGGCCCTACTTGGCAATGTGTTTACCACAGCCTTCTCCCATACCTGTCACCATCTTTGCTTCTCTAATTCTGCCTCTTTCCACCTCTCACACACTATCCCATTCCTCCATCTTTCCCATTGCATAGTGTGCATTTTTGGATTGAAATGGCACTGCCAAGAGCAGTATGACATGTGGTGTACTTTCTCATCAGCACGGCCAGCTCACATATAACAATAAGAGACTTATTAGTAGTTATGACATCTCTGCCTTACCTTAGACTTGTCCCACTAGCTCTCATAATTTCAATTAATCCAATTACACTAATCTACATTCTGTCGCATGGTGTTGCCTATTCTCCGTATTGCCTACTCTGCTTCCTCTGAGTCTGGCTAGCAAATTTGGATTTCTTCTTCTCAGAGATCTCTCTCTCTCTCTGCATGGAAGTCCCACCTATCTCTCCTGCAAAGCTATTGGCTGTTCAGCTTTTTATTACACAAAACATAACAATACATTCTCACAAATACACAAATATCCCACAGCTGTGCCACACTGTTTATTTTTTGACCAAACAGCTTTGTACCCAAATACTCACTGCAATAAGAATTTGTTCTGATTTAAGGTTTCTGAAGCACCATAAATACATCTCAGATATCCTGATATTGCCCATTCAGGACCCTCTTGTAGCTAGACAGGGTCTCCAGACCACCTAACACCTCCCTGTTCTTGGTGCTCACTGCCCCAAGGTTTACAGGGTGAGACTGTTGGCATACATTTTTCTTAAAAAATGTGTTCTGTGTCTGATATTCTGATCCAAAGTAAAAGCAGTAGAGAAAACCATTTGGTTCTTTAGAGTGTACAAATTGCTATGATCATGAATTTAATTATTCCTTATTTTAAAATAACCTCATTTTTAACAAGAGACTATTTAATATTGTGATATGTTAAATAACTTATGTGCTATAGTACATGTTCTTTGTTTTGTTTTTCTGAGGGCAAAGTAATGCTATGCTTTGAAAAATTGTGATTTAAATTTCCTTACAATACCTGTCTAATCATAGCAAATATAATTTGTTACGTTTAGAAAATTAGATTTTTAAAATATGTAGAAGATAACAAAAGAATCACTTTTTCTGTAAAGTTAAATATTATTACAGATTACAACTGTTTAAATTAATAGTTTTAGCATTTGCTAAGTGTATAATATACAGGTTGTTAGGCGGCCATACACACAAAAGCAGCATAATTTGGACTCTGGATTTAAAATAAAAAATAAGGACAGTAAATTGAATTAGCACGAATGAGAGATGAACCTTGGAGAATTTGAGGTTGAAATGAATATTTTTAAACAAAGTATATGAATTTTCAAAGTATTAATAATATATTTATATACAAATATTTAAATATATTTGTATATGTATGAGTGTTTTACTTGAGTGTGTGCCTGTGTAACTGGTCCCTGCAGAGGCCAGAAGACACATCAGATACCCTGGAACTGGAATTACAAATGGTTCTGACCTGCCATGTTTCTGCTAGAATTGAGCCTGGGTCGTTTAGGAGAGAAGCCACTGTTCTTAACTGCTGAGCCTTCTCTCCAGCTCATAAAAATAATTTCTTAAAACTGAGTGGTGGTGGATGCACATCTTTATCCCAGCACTTAAGAGGCAGAGGCAGGGGGATCTCTGAGAGTTTGAAGCCAGCATGGTCTACAAAGTGAGTTCCAGGAGAGCCAAGGCTACACAAAGAAACCTGTCTTAATAAACCAAAGCATAGGAAGAAAGAAAGAAAGAAAGAAAGAAAGAAAGAAAGAAAGAAAGAAAGAAAAAAAGAAAGAAAAAAAGAAAGGAGAAAGGAAGGAAAGAAAAAGAAGGAGTGAGGGAGGGAGGGAAGAAAAATTCAAGAGCATAAAACATGGCAGGTTTTTTGCTAGAAATTTATCTATAATGCAATCAACTTAGACCTGAGGTATTCTGTAATTGAATTATTTTCCCCTTCAGGAGCCTGCCATCCAGCTCCCAAATTAGTGCATGGAGACTTATTCTTACTTATAAATGCCCGATTTAGTTTGGCATGTTTCTAGTCATCTTTTCTAACTTAAACAAACCCATTTCTCTGTAATTAGGTTTAACTGGGCTTTTAACCTTTCTTTATTCTATATGTCTTTCTTCCCTTATTACCATTTCTGATTGTGTGGCTGGGCGGCTGGCCCCTGCTGTCCTCTCTTCCTTTTCTCAATCTTTCGAGATCTTCCTCTTTATTCTTTTATTTATCTATTTATTTATTAAAGATTTCTGTCTCTTCCCTGCCACCGCCTCCCATTTCCTTCTCCCTCCCCCAATCAAGTCCCCCTCCCTCATCAGCCCAAAGAGCAATCAGGGTTCCCTGATCTGTGGGAAGTCCAAGGACCACCCACCTCCATCCAGGTCTAGTAAGGTGAGCATCCAAACTGCCTAGGCTCCCCCAAAGCCAGTACGTGCAGAAGGATCAAAAACCCATTGCCATTGTTCTTGAGTTCTCAGTAGTCCTCATTGTCTGCTATGTTCAGCGAGTCCAGTTTTATCCCAGGCTTTTTCAGACCCAGTCCAGCTGGCCTTGGTGAGTTCCCGATAGAACATCCTCATTGTCTCAGTGTGTGGGTGCAACTCTGCCTGGCAGTTCACCTATACTTTCCCTTGCCTAACTATTGAATTTCAGCTCTTTATCAGACCAATCAAGTGTTTTAGGCAGACAAAGTAACACAGCTTCACAGAGTTAAATGCAACATAAAAGAATGCAACACACCTTTGCATAATTCAACAACTATTTCACAGGATAAACAAATGTAACACATCTTCAACTAATATTTCAAAACAGTTCTCTTCAATAGGTGAAATTCTTTGTTGCTTTTCTCAAATTTAAAATTTTAGCAAAACTTAATTCATTCTAATAAATATTGTAATAATAATATCAATGTGGTTTTCACCATATTCATACATTATTTTATGCTGTTAAATATTTTGAATGGTTTCCTCTTTAGACCTATATTTCTTTTTTTAGACTTATATTTCTTGAACAGAAAATCATGTATGTTTCATACATAAATGTCTTTCAGAAATCTTAAAGAACTGAACTACACAAGGATTAGTTATGGAAATTTAGAATTTCTAACTTTACCTAATCAATGTTTGAATATAGCCCTCTCCTTGCAAAAGATTATCAGGTATTACTTATGCTATAATAGGAAGAAATTGTAATGTTACCAGACCTTCAGAGACTCTAGTTTTTAAAGTGTATTTTAATATTGTTCCTCCGGTGAGTTTAATACAACTCAGCCATATGTAACCCTTACTACAAAAAAAGAACTTCATGCAGAAGAAAATCCCTCTTTGACAATGGATAATGTAACTGCCATTCTCATGAAAACAAAATCAGATATAATGCACAATTCATAATGGCAGGAAGCTATGGACAGTCTTGTATTTGGAGACACAGGCAATAGAGAAGATCCATAATCTCTCCACCATGCCTACCCTTGGAATTCAGGAAGCAATTCCTGCATCATAGTCATGACTCAGAATGCACAGGATACAGTTACCTCATCTTTCTCATATCAAGAAATTGTTTATTCAAATGAGTTATCATCAGAACTTATTCCTGCTTTTAGAATAACTGCTTCAGAATGAGAGTAGAAGTTTCTCAGTGACAATTTATTAGATACAAAACAGTAAATTTAGATGTTAGAGAGCTCTTTAGCGTATGTATTATGTTCACCAATGTTGCTTATTCTAATTTACTATTTCAGGTTCATCATTGTGATCCGTAGTGCCAGGGACTTGAAGCAGCTCCCCACATCCTATCTACACTCATGAGCAGATGAAATCAGTGCATGTGTGCTTCCTGTGCTCCGCATCATCTCCACTCCTACACAGGTCAGGATGCTTTGTCTAAGGAATCATATTACCCACAGCTGTCTGGATCTTTTCAAGCCAATTAGCAAACAATCAAGATAATTCTCTACATACGGGCTTACAGATCAACTCGATCTAGACAATTCCCACTTAAGAATCTCTTCCCAGGTAATTCTAGGCTGTTTCAATTTGATACTTGAAACTGACAGTATCATTTATGGGCATTTTTGTGTCGTAATCTTTAAACCAATCTCATTTTCCTAGTCTGCAATCCTGGGGTAATGGGAGGTCATGTGGAGGCAGATGAGGGTAAGAGAAGTGGAGTAAGCAAGCGAGGCACTGTGGTGTCTGGGAAGAAAGCTTGGCACTCTTCCCTGCATCCTCTTCCCAGCTCAGGCCTGAAACAGCTCTGTGGGAACGCATGCAGCAACCAGAGCAATGATAAGTGGCGACACCTCTCCCAATTCTCGTCTCATAGCCTCCTAGTTAGGTTGTACTTTAAACACTTTCTAGACCTTCAACGGTATTCTACAATGCGGGTCTCTTCCTTATTCTCTGCACTGTGAGTGATTATGAGACTGCTTGTCTTAGGGCTGCCCCAGTTTCTGATGTTGTCACATGACAAACCAGTCTTTGGTCAAATGGTGCATCTGTCTACCTTTTCTCTCATGCACCGGGAACCTGAAACTCCAGAGTTTGGTGTATGTCACCCTCTTCCTGAAACGAAACCATTCACCGCATTTCCTGCACCCTGTTATCAATCTGCTTGCTGAAAGGTCCCACCTGGAGCCCACAATAATGCTTGGCTCATGCACATCTGACAGTTTGGGGTTTAAAGGTTGGTTTCTGGTCCCTCCACTTCATAATATGCTTCAGCTTGACTTGAAAAATGATCTATACTGACAGGTAATGAGAGCAAAGCTAGGGAGATAGTTCAATTGGCAAAGTCTCTGAAGCATGAGGGCCTGAGTTTGACTACCAGAAACTACATCAAACAAGCTGGGGCTTGCTGGAATGCACCTGAAATTCTAGTATTGGGTAGGCAGAGGGAGGGGAAGACCACGACGGGGGACATGGATGCCTAGGACCGGCTAGCCAATCTATTCCAGGAATTACAGGCAAATGAGAAATTTTGTTTCAAAGGAAAGGGAAGGTAGATTCTGAGCAAGAACACCAGAGATGTTCTCTAACACATACATACACACTCACACACACACGCATGTGCATGTAAACAGACAAATGTGTACCTTCACATGCAGGCACATGAGATGGAAAAAGAGACTAAACTATTTAGAGCTATTTGAAGAGAAGGGGTTCTGTCTAGTTAACAAATACAATGAGCTTAAGTAGAGTTAGAATCATCTGAATATTTGTCACATTTTTTATGCACTTAAAATCACAGCATCATGGAAGCAGGGGCAGAAAGGTTGGAAGAACCAGACCAGGACATATAATACAGGATGCTGCCTTTTACATGTATGTCATGATGTTTGCTGTAAATCTTGACAATATGACCAATGATAGCATCATTTGACAGCCCACCCTGGATGAGGGAAATCTCCCAAAATGTCCCACCTCAATGGGAAGGGTCTCTGAGACATGCTTTCCCTCTGAATCTCAGGCGCTGTATTCAAACTGGTGATCCTTACCCCAAGTACTGAAATCATACGTGCGTGCCACCATGCCTAGGTCTTATGTAAATATTTAAGCTCGTAATAAATGGGGTGGCACTAATGTATTCGCCTAATTCCTAAAAGTGTTAGCTTGTGAATTAAGGATATAAAACATAGACTTTGCTTTATTTTATATTTAATGCTCCACTTGAAGACTTGGATCAGAAATTTATGCTTCCAGTATTGAGGCCATCACCAAGCTTTGGGGACCAGACGCTTAGCTCGAGCCTACAACTGCAGCTATAAATGAACTGAAGATTCTGCCATACCTGCTGCTGCTGCTGCTGAGAGAGTAATTAGGGAATATGTAGTCTCTTCATCTCCATTGAGTTGCCCATATAGTCAAGGAAACATATTCTTTTCATGTGAAAAAGCAGTTTAATTTTTTTTAAAAAAAATAAAAATGTCTTTTGTGTTGTTTCTTTCAAATGCCAGGAGGATATTTGAATGGAATTTTGAATGGACTCTTGGTGAGCTAGAATGTTTCCTTTTCTCCTGTCTCCAATTCAAGCATTTTAGATAAGGACACAAAATTATTTCTGACATCATCTCACTGTCCAATATGGAGCAAACACATCACAGTGAAACTACAGTTCGTCTTAGGAGAGAGCTGGAGCTGGAGCTGGTGAGTTGAGAATTCTGATAATGGAAAGAGGCTTCCAAAAATACCTACTCAATTAAAATATCAAGTAGGGTGTCAGAAGCTACTTTGTAACCTATGCAGCAGAATGAAGCAAAGAGAGGCTAATCCTTTAGAATGTGATGAGAATAGAAAACCAGAGAATAGAGATGAGAGATTGTCCCCAGATAAGAAGGATGAAAGAACAAACTGATATTCCGGGGAAATACATCCCAGAATTTTTAAAATGTAGTCATAGTCTATCAAGAGGAAAAATTGTAAAGCAATGAACGAGGTGAGACAAATGTGAATGTCATACACACACACACACACACACACACACACACGTATGCATGTATATATTTATATACAGATTGCCACATAGATAGAAATATATGCATGCACATATAATAGACACATGTTCATACACACACATATATTTTTTTTAATCCCAGTGTTTAGTAAAAGGTTACTATTATTCAAGCATAACAGCCAATGCCAGAGGAGGTCTCTCTTTCTCCTGCGGCACTTCCTGCTTCCCTGAGCCTGGGACCACAGTCACATCTACCATTGGCTTGAAGACAGAGCACTATGCAGCAGAAATGAATGCCTATGCCTCGAATATAATGAGCCTACAGATTCAGGTTAATCTAAAACGACTCCTTTTCCCTGTGAATTTTACCTAAATGTCAAACACTATGTGCCAGGACTAGCTCCCAATGTTTTCCTTGCCACCCTGATCTGGCTTCGAAACAAGAACATAACTTACAGAGGCTCCAGCTGCAGTGAGCGCAGAGTGGATCACTTTTATTTTTACAGAGATTTTTCTGCCAAGTTCTAAAACATGGAAACTTCCATTAGCATGTTGGAGACACACACCAGGTGGGTGTTGGAGTGGGGGTGTCCTCCTTGGCTTTTCAACACTTTGGCAAAATTAAAAATGCCATGATTTTCAACTTTGAAAATTATTTTAATTCTGCTATTAGATCTTCAGAATGAAGGATGTCAAGATCATAGTTCCCTACTTATATATTTTGTTCTTATTTTGATAATAAACCAGTGTTATTACTTGCTTTCTCTTATACATCAGTTATTAATTTCAGACTGTCTCCTCTTCAGGTCTTATGAATTTTTCAAAATACGGAATTTTATTGTTGCCAAAAATAAACAACATGGTTGCAGGACATACAGAAATCAGTCTTAAACTTAACAAGGAATTTTCTGTTGGCTGCTTAGCTTTCAGTGTGCTGGAAATTGCTATGTAGTTGCCTAGGTAGAAAAAGACACGCAGGGTTTCATCTAGCACTGGATGCTTTATGATAAAATACTCATCTCCCAGGCAACTATATGCCCACTAGCGCAACAATGACACTGTTTCTAGGGGTAACCAACTCCTCTCTTGATTGTATTTGAGGACTTCTCAGCAAAAGGAAATCCGTGACTGGTCCTGTAATGGCCAAAACTCATCTCATGGCTAGAAAAGTCATGGGTCCCAATATATATATTCACATATAAATATATATTTATATAAGCAATATATTTATATAAGCAAATATATATTTGCTTAATAGTTTACCATGTTTTCAAATTGTTTGCTAAGCATTTATGTTTAAATAGAGAGATTTGCATTGCCCTCCACCTGTGTCAGAGAGGTTTCTTGTTGTAGTGGTGATGATTAATATACACACTCATTACTGTTCCAAATGCTGGGAATAAAGGACAGTGAATGTTTAACTATAAGAAGCGCCTGTGTATCAGTCTTCCACCCTGCAAGACTCAGACTCAGAGAACATTGTAAAAGATGAGCCAGAAAGAATGTAAGAGGCAAAGAGTGAGGAGGAGAAGTACTGCAAACATTCTGCTTTGTGTTCATGATATGGCTGTTGTACACATCAACTGAATGAACCATGGTTATTTGCACAAGATCTAAAGAAGATCCAACCAGTTAAAACTCCCAGCATGAAATAGGGCAGAGTTTCTGAGGTCCCAAGCTGAAGAGCTATTGTTCATGGTTGCTAGAAAAGGGAGAATCTTTTCCTCTGAAGGTTGGCCACCAGGGGATTGCTTATGCCTCCATGGATTACTCTATGCACATGCACATATGTGTAGCACTAACTAAACACTGTATGTTGCTTAAAAAAGCAGGAATATAGAAAGCATGAAATTGTGTGGGATATGTGTTGCAGTAATCTATAGTAAAGTTGGAGGAAAGGAACTGGGGCAAGTGGATATGGTCAAGAAACAATGGCTCTATGAACAATTTTTTTCTCAAACTTTTCCTAAAATTTAAAGCCTTCCCAATAGGTAACTTTAATTTTTAATTTTATTATCAAAACTCAAAAGTGTAATTTATTTTAGAAATCTACAACAACTCCTAGGTATCTTTTGGTCAAAATGAATGTCTATTTCTCTGAGATGAGGCATCAAGGACTTACTATGTTCAGGGCTCCACTTAAGTCCAGTTTGGCACAGCAAAGGATTTATTGTGCTTCTTTACAGCATATAAGTGAGGTATAACTTATAACAGCATTGGAGAGTTGACTTTTCAGGTTGTTAGTGCTGTAGATGACTGTTCACATCAGTTGTCTGAAGTTGAAGAGAAATGTCGAAGAGAAATAACACTAGTAGGTCCTCAATTTGAAGGAAAACATGTTCAAAAAAATGTCCACTAATGGACTTGAGAAACGGACTACACTTAAGAGCACGCTGTTCTTCTAGAGAACATGGACTGAGTTCCTAATACCCACATGGTGGCTCATAACTTCTGTAATTTCAGTTCTCAAGGATCCGACACCTCTTCCAGGCTTACAGAGGACTATACGCATACCTGAGTCATATGCTTTCATACATGTACTTACACATGCCTACAAAATAAAAATCTTTAACACAGCTAAAATTATTCACTAAACTAAACAAACCCAACGACTAGGCTAAGGATATTTATAAGAATCTGATGGGGGAGAGGGAAATGGGAGAGAGGAAAGGAGAGGGACCATAATTCATAGTGTACAATTATGAAATGATGAAAGAACAAAATTTACAAGAACTCTGACACCTCATAGTCATGATATACCCCACAAATGACAATGTGAAGCGGTAAAAAACAATCCAAAAACTAAGAAGTCTCTTTAAAATCCAGTGTCAAATGGATACCGTTCTAGCTAAATTCCATTCCTAATATTGGAAAGGACGGTTGTCTTCTGAGAAAGGGACAGGGTGGACCCCTGTTAAGAGTCTAACATGCTTAAATAGGTGATCTCATATCATCACCATATAGTCAACAATATGAAAGAATATACTGCATGAAATTCCAATATATTGCATAAAATTCCCAAAGAACTAATAATAGGCACTTTTTAAAGATGTTTAGGAAATAAATTAGGTGATTATGGTCTCCACCTTTCCAATTCAGTATCAGTATTGCCATTCAGCTAAGAGAGAAAAAGTTATGAAGAATTGCCTGTTCTTTGTAGAATGTGTCTACAGAGGTTGATTAACCTGGCTCCTTTGCACCTAGGTAGGATTTTTGAGGACTGATTCTCATGCATAAGCAAGTTAATCAGGCTCTATACTTTTTATATTTGTTTCTTTATTTGTTTACTATTTAGTTTATATTACCAAACTTTTGTCTTTCCTTTTCTCCTCCAAACTCTCCAATATGCTCTCCTTGATCTCTTTCAAATTCATGGCTTCTTTTTTCATCAATTGCATTTGGAAATACACACTTATTTGTATATTCATATATATATATATATAT
>NC_022014.1:74525694-74558993 GCF_000317375.1 Microtus ochrogaster
TATATATATATATATATATATATATATATATATATATATATTGCCTGTTGAGTCCCTTTAATGTCACTGGTATATATGTGTTCAGGCCTTACATTTGGGCACTGGACAACTAATTGGTGTGCTCTTCCTATAGTATGCAGATGTTTCTGCTAAAAATAAGTATTTGTCGAGATTGATGTATCCATTTTGTCTTTTGCTTTGGTTTCTTACACACTTGCTTCGCCTTGATCTTTCCTGTATGTGACATTTTGATAGAACATTTCCTTACTTAACTAATATACCTGACATTTTCTTTCTAAATGAAATCCAGACCAGTGCACATTCACCTGCAAGTCCTCCCAGATCCATTCCCATCCTCCCATACCCCTTTTAAGGTGATATTTCCACTTATTTTATCTTGATTCCCGTTTCTTCTCCTCCTTCTTCTCCTTCTCCTCCTCCTCCTGCTCTTCTTCTTCTTCTTCTTCTTCTTCTTCTTCTTCTTCTTCTTCTTCTTCTTCTTCTTCTTCTTCTTCTGCTTCTTCCTCCTCCTCCTCCTCTTCTTCCTCCTCCTCCTCCTTTTTCTTCTTCTCCTTCCTCCTCCTCCTCCTTCTTCTTCCCATTACTCAACAGGGCCAAATTTTGCTCCCCATGTCAGGTGGGTTTGTGGTCATTCACATTTTCTACCAACCAGGGAAAATATCCTTAAAGAAAACTGACTGTGCCTCCACTTCAAGTTTATGCTATCATAGTCTAGTGTTCTCTAATATTATTCAATTAGAAAATTTACATTGCATTTAACCAATTGGCATACTATGTGAGTTCAAAGCTCACCTAGTTCATAACTTTTTAAAATTTGTGTTTGTTCACCTTTGAAATAATGTATTTTCTAAGCCTAAGGGCTTAAAAGAGAATAAGACTCTTACTCTCTCTACAAGTTACATATGAGAGTAGATGAAATCACATAATCTTCTAATAATGTATAGTATGTATCTCATACCTAAGAAATTGAAAGATACAAATATATGAAATTGATGTTTTAGCTATCCACCAAATCTTTTAATTGTCCTCAAATAATCCCAAAATAAAATATATATCTTAGAAAATGAAAAGTTAATCTAGTGAGATAGCTCAGTAGGCATTGGTGTTTACTGCCAAAGCTGATGATTTATGTCTCATCCCTAGGGCTCACATAATGGAAAGAGAGAAGCAGTTCTTGCAGGCTGAACTCTAAATTCAATGTACCATGATACCCATGCCACTGCCCCTCCCCACAGGGTACAAAAACAAATAATAAGTGTGATTTTTTTTAAATTATAAAACTGAATGTAGAAAGTGATTAAATTTGCATGTTAAATGATAGTTTATGGTTTTGAGTATACTGTGTAGAGATTTTCTGTTTATGAATAGGCAGTGTGATTTGAAATTTTTAGCCCCATAAAGATGTTGGCCATGTGATCTATTTCAGCAATTAATTAAAACAAATACCATGATAAGGCCCAATTACTTAAAAGAATATGTTCTGTCCTTTATAAAAAAGAATCTGAGATATTTAAACTGATACCACCTAATAAATGGGCATCATGTAAAACACCAGACTAGTAACAACATCCTCAATTGATTATTTAAAATGCAAGCATAAATTTACATTTGATTTCAGGCACAAGCATAAAAAAAAAACCTGACCTTTTCCCTATTCCCTTTTAAAATATATTGTTAAATGTATTTGGTTTTGTTTGTGTATGTGTGTGTGTGTGTGTGATACCTGTGTGTGTACACTCATGTGTGCTTGGGCACGCATGCCTGAGGAAGTCAGAAGAAAACTTGCATGAGTCTATTCTTTCCTTCCTCCACATACATTCAGGAGCTAAACTCAGTTTCCTGAGCTCTGCGGTCATCTTTATGCACTGAGTCATCTCTTCCCAGCTATATAAAAAGATCTTAAGAGATAATTTTCATTTCTAATTGTTTCTTAATTCCCCCTTTTCACAGACTATTAGTTCTCCTTCATACAAAGAAAAGTTATTTTCATCCTGTTCTGTGAAAAAAATCAGAAATCCACATAGGATTTAACTAAGTAAGTTTACTGATCTTTTGAGACCTAAATTAAAATAAGAATAATTTCTGATTCATGAATGTTTTTCTCCCATGTTTTTGCTGCTATTTGTTATAGTATCTACCATTATATAAATGATTAGTTAGCCTGATGATTAGTATAGTTCTAAGACCCAAGCTTGGTTCTCAAATAAATCTACTAAAAAAAAGAAGACAAAGAAGATGAAGAAGACAAAGGAGAAGAGGAAGAAGAATAGGAAGAAATAGAAGAGGAAAAATAAGAGGAAGAGAAAGAAACAACAACACCAACAAACAAACAAATGAAAAGTGATTTTTCCTTGAGAGGAAAGAAAATGATTAAAATATATTGTATAAAATAACTTTTAAAATAAAAAGATTAAAAGATGAACCACACTTTTTACATATTGACTTTAATAAAATAGACTCCAAAATTCATAATTTTCATACAGATTTTAAATTAAAAAAATAGCAGGTGTGAAAATATTCCCCATGAATGTTTGTTTAAATTTTTACCTTGGGCAGGTATAATATCATTTTATAATGGATGATTTTTATTTATAGATTCTGAATGATGCAGCCAAAGAATCACATTATAAAGACGATCTTTAAAGTTGATTTTTAAATAGTTTTGTTTTGTTTTTGCCTTTTTACCATCTCTTCCTTTTATAGCCCTGCATTTTAAATTAACCAAAAGAAATAAAACAAAAACCAGGGGGAAAATCCAGTTAGACTGAGACAAGATGGTTTTATATTATGTATGAGTCTAAATGAGATTTTTTTTTCTTTTTGGGGGAAATGGATACTGTATTCCTTAAATGAGTCTGTGGTGGTCAAAGACCATTAGGCAACTTTGGAAGATTCCGCAGGGACACCTGGGGCCAGACATTTCAGGCCCACTGGGCTAAGTCTACTGTTTGTCTTTCTGCATGGAGAATTAATAAATGTATCAATCTTCTACCAGCCGCCCCGAACCAGGGAGCATAAAGGAAACAGAGATGTGGGAAGCAAACCTACACGTGTGTGCCTTCTCCTTCCCCACCCCCGATCCTCACCTCTCTGTCCTGGGCTTATTTTCGCTGCAAATTTTTTCACATTATTCTTCCTTTACCCGGTTATTCGTTGTGTCTCTTAGTGTTCCTGACCGCCCTGTTCTCTGTCTGCACTAAACCGATGTCTCCCGACCTGGACAGCAGTGGTAATTTAGTGGAACTGGCGGCTTCTGCATACCTTCTGTTCAGAAGATCAGTCGGTGGCCTCCACGTGTCAGATTTCATTAAATGATTTTTGTTTCAAGGGGAAAAATATGAAATGGAAAGCTGAGGAAACCAGTCAGGAAGCATGTATGGTGCCAGCAGCCAGGGAGCACGGGATTCCAGAAGTCATTTTACCATTTCTGAACCGATAAGCTAATTAATTATTAAAACAGAAACAGTTCTAGGATACCTATGACCAAGGTTATAAATACAGCCCTTTTGAATTCCTCTTTTTTCCCCTCTTACTTCACTGTTCCCCTCATACTCCATGGAGATTCTAAGACATCAATGAGGAGGTTTCCAAGTCACAGTAAGCAGCTGGATGAGCTAGGGGAGCCTGATGCATATTCCATTATGAGAAAAAGTTAATAGAACTTTTAACACTTTGTGTTTTGCTTTGCATCGAGTAATAGAAAAATTTTCTGGAACAAAACTTAGAAACACTCTTACATCTAATGCCCATACTGTTTCCCTTATACACATAGTGACTTCTTCATAGCGTCATTTACACCAGAGCTTGGCTCTCAACCTGTGGGTTGTGACACCTGTGGGGTTATGAATCAGGTATTCTGATTATCAGATATCTCCCTTACAGTTCATAACAATAGCAAAATTAACATTATGAAGTAGCAACACAATAATTTTATGCCTGGGAGTAATCATAACATGGGGAGCTGTATCAAAGGGTTGCAGCATTAGGAAGGTTGAGAACCTCTGGATTGTTTACACCTTGGTAGCTGTTGGTTCTTCAGTCCCTTCAGAGCACAAATGGACGGTAGAGTCCTGAGAGCTAACACCTCATAAACCAAATAAAATCAGAGTTTTACCTATTTACTATTAATGATATAATTTTATGGTGTTGTGTGCTTAGAATCCAGTGTCTAAATTCTCTTTGGGGACCTGCTCTTCTTAAGCAAACATGATAGCCATTAATGTGGAAGAGAGTACACGATCCAGAGGTCAAAGAGAGAATAAGTTTATAGCCACAACTGAATTGCCCTGCCCCTGAAAATACATGGGTACTATGTTGTCTCTGCTAGGGGAAAGAAAGCTGGCCGGAAGTTATAGTAGGATCCTGGAGTCCAGGCCTATTAAAATGAGTAAGGAAATATTAAATATAGGTAGACATCTTCAAATGTGGTTGAAATAATTGCAATAGAACAGTAGAAATAAATTTCACAGCTTTTCAAAAACATTTGATTGCTCATATGACCTCACTAAGCCACCGCTGTGCATGTGCCTAAAGAACTCCACATCAGTGTGTTCCAGGGGCACATACACACCTGCATTCATCACTGTGCTATTTACAATAGCTAAGTTACAGAACTAAACTAGGTGTCCAAATAGAGAGGAACAGAAAAGGAAAATGAGATATCCCCACACCCCTGAATATGTTCAGCCATAACATAGTGGTAATATTTGGGGAAGTTGTAGAAACTAAATTACCTAGATAAACCCAGTTCTAACAAGTAGGTCACTGTGTGGGGAATTAGAAAGTTAGCCCCTTTCCCAGGTTCTGTCCCTCTCCACCATTTCCTGAGATAATCAACCAATCGAAGCTCTCTTCTGCACAAAATTTCTCTGCCATGATGTCCCGCCCAAATGCCTTAAACCAGGTGTTAATGGACTGAAGCTCTGAAACCCTAAGCAAAATAAATATGTTCCTCCTCCTCCTCCTCTTCTTTATTCATCATTGTTTCTCATCTGCTTCTCCTCCTCTTCTTCTTAATTTCCTTGAGTGTTGTTAACACAGTGACAGAACACATCTATGCTTTGAGATTCTTGGCTGACTCCGTTGTTTGTTAGTAGAGTGTATTTTTAGAATTTGTTGCTATCTGTTTACAAGGCAAGTTAGGGCACAGCCCACTGTTTATAGACAGTACCCAAAGCCAAATGTGAAGCTTGGCTAATTAAGAACAAAATTACTTATTTCAGGTTAGCAAAGTTATGCTTCTATTCTCGCATGAAAATGGACACCATTTTTCTGGGTGACTACATTTCGAAGTGGTTATTCCCAGTACTTGGAAAACATATTCCAGGTTGAAAAATGTAGTAGAGAAATATTTAAAAAGGATAGTCTTATGGGTAAGGTCCACTCGGGAAATTAGACTTCTTTTAATCCAGGTTCATGGTGTCATTTGTAAAAAAAAAAAAAAAAATTACAGATGATTGCAGCAGGCCAGCAAACAAATCTTATTTTGAAGCAGAAGCAAATGTATGCACATCAGTGAACAAGTAGTTTGAGAAATGGGGCCCAGACTGGGGAGAATTGGGATTCTTTTATTGTTATCTGTTGCATGTTTATGAATGGGTTATTGACATCAAAATTATTTGTTCAAGGGAAGCAGTTAGGAATTGCATAATTTCATTACCAGTAATGAGATGACCATATAAGAACGATCTTGGAGGCCATGGCCATGACTGGTTTTAAGCGTTTACCCATAGCAGAAGATTGTCAACAACAGGAAGGTCAGGTATCAGTCATCTGGTGGGGTTTTGACAAACTGCTCATGCTTCCCGTGTTTGGTCTAACAGCAGTTTTAGAACTTAGGAAGGGTAACCCAACAACAGACTACACCATCTCTTGACTAGGCACCAGGGATAGTCCATTGATTTCATTATGAGCGGCTTTGGTCATTCTGCCTGACCCATGACATCTGCGTAGCAACTCTCCCTCTATCCTCTTTTAAAATAACTGCTGTCAGGGATGGCTGAGTACTGTAACTGGAATAAAGTCTGTGTGTAGTCAGAAGTGAAGGGAACATTAAGGCAGTCTTGGCCAAAATGCTTGAACAAAAGCTATCGCCTTGATGTTTTTCAAATACCTGAAGCTTAGTGATCCAACTTTAAGAGAAGAGGGCTCAGCAAGTTTCTAGTAATTCCAGGATTCATCTTAAAAGCAGAGAAGTGCATACATTGCTGAGAAACAGCACTGCCTGTTGGATGAGGAGCACTGAGGGCTGGTTCTGAATGCTCTAGAAACGGGACTGATGCTGTGAAAGAGGGAAGAAGACAAATAAACAGGGTGGCTTGGTGGGGCATTTTGCCACCTTGTCCCCAAATTATATCTGCTCAGACTCAAGGCTCCTTTTAGTGTCCTCTGTTGAGGAATGTCCAACAGAGGTAGAGCTTTGTCCAGTGGTCTGCACACTGCCACAGGGCAGAATATCAAAACAAAGCCTCAAGTAGAAAGGATGGCAACTTAGTGACCTGCCGAAGTACACAAAGCATCCATTAACAGCCAAGACAGGGCTCCAAGAGCTGGAAGAAATGGAAAGTAAGAAGTGAGTCCTAACCCGCATTGCAGGAAGGGACTTAAAAGTGATAAGAATTTTTCATCTGGACCTGAATAGTTCAACTGTGCTTCATTTGAATCGCCAAGGACGGGTATATCTACATGGCTCCACTCAGGCGATGGAAAGTTCATAGGGATGAAAGGAAATAAGGCTAATTTGACTGCATTTTAGAAAGAATACTGTACATAATCTATTTTACTAAACATTTAGATTCAGGGAGATTTTATTAAAGATTATTTTAATTACACACATGTAAGGGGTAAAATGTGATCATCTGAAATACATATATCATATCAAGTGGAAAGACCCCATTCAGGCTGCTTGGATGCTCCTGATAGTAATGAAAATATGAGTTTCGGAGTTTTTAAGACCTAAGGATCCTCTGAGAACATAAGAGAATACACAAAAGCTGAATGTTTGGGCAGCTGTGTAGTAACACGTTCTGAACAACTAGAGGTCTCTGCATTCAAACATGCACACTCTCTAGCCCCTATATGACTGTAGGACCTCTCTATCTGTCTCACATTGTTCCAGCCCATTTTACTAATCTCTAAATTAAATCTGTAGCACATGCACTTCTGTATCCCAAGCCTAAAATTAATTCCTAGAATAAGAATGTGAAGATTATAGCTGATTATCATGTTGAGCTTTCTATACTTTCCCCAAGGGGGAGGCTGACAACACATTCTTTGTTGATAAATGTATATTTAATTTTCCTAAATATTTAAGGACAATAATATCTGGAGATAATATGCAATTAAGCATATATTTAATGCAGATTCTTGTGGTGTTTTAGTGTTGAACCTTCTTTTTTCTTTGCTTATAAAATTCTTGAGATGATGCATGGCTGAGGGATAGTTTGGAAGTGTTTGTAGAATGTAAGTCACCCATGTTCTAACCCCACTTTAATGAATGGACTCACAGACTTCTCATAACCTGTCTGTGAGGTCAATACTATATGTTTACTGTTTATTTAGTGTTTAGAACAGAAACACTCTTGTCCATAGAGAGGACAATGTGTGGTTGTGGTAATGGTTGATGTTGTGTCATGTAAGTAAAAATCACAAGAAAATTGGAGAGGTAAAACAGTTTAAAAGCGCATCAAGGGTCTAAAAAAGGCACTGTCTTCTCCCCTATGTGTCTTCATAAAAGCCTCTCTTCCTAGCCCTACGTCCAATGAGGCAAACATCCAAGGTGGGATTCTCTAGTACATTTGACTAATTGCTGGGACAGCCCTAATTGTTTGAATCACAAAGAGAAGCCTTATTGTTTGGAGCCTTAGAAAAGAAAGACATCTAAGAATAGACTAGAGGCTTCAGGAGAAACATTAATGAAGCGACCATAGAAGGAAGATGAAGAGATTCTAGAGTCCTAATTGACAAACCCCAGAAAGGGTCATGGAAATGAAAGGCAATTGCCCTGCCTTCCAGGCCTTTCTGGTCCAGGGCTCCCTCCGGCTGCCCTGTCTGCAGGCTTTCCAATACCCGGGGGCAGTCATATTTTCTTTCTCTTTTGGCGTCTCATAGATTTAAAGTTCCTCTGTTGAGGCACATTGAGGTGATTTGCCAAATAACTCCTTTTGGCAAAAAGAATGTGCTGGGTTATTATTCTTAGTCCAAATGAGCCAGACTGACTGTCTACACTGTGGGAATATGCCAGATAATTACTTTAACCATGTCTTTCCCTTCAGCCATGTATGCGTGGTCCTCACATTCTAGATAAACTTGCTTAAAACTTGCACTGAATAATTACTGGCAAGTAGCCATGTGCTCGGGGTAATTTAATGTTCATCTTTGGTTTCTGCAGGGTGCCAGTGACAAAAGCAGGTTTTGTTTATACATAGGCTAAAAGGATTTTCTTTTCATCATCCAAACGAACTCTCCAAAACATGAAGCAAACAAGCACTCTACTAAAGAAAAGCGTTTTCCATTCCAGGCTTTATGCTGGAGTCACAGAAAGTGGTGTGAAGGAAAAGTTGACATGGTTTAGCTTTGAAAAACAGCAAGACACTTGAAGAAGGGATGGTGTGTTCTCCCTGCCTTGCAAGCCGAGTGGCTGCTTTTACATTAAATCATGCCCGACCCAATGTTCTTTTCCCTTATGAAAATGAAGACTCCGGCTGTTTCATTTTGTCACAGGAAATAAATGATATCATTGTAAATGAATTGCTGCATCTTGAAATCCAACATCATAAGGGAAAGCCCCAATGCCAAACACATGAGGTAGGAATCCAATCTCTACCATTGTTATTTGCTTAGACATGAATCAAGAAATTGCACATCCTTTTTTCTATGTATAAAAACAAGAGCATTATCATCTCCATATTAAAAAGAGTGAAATTTTCATTGGGTAACACAGAAACAAGCTTTTAAACACTTTCTAACATAGTATCTTTTACAGCAAAGGACAGAAAATTATTTGGAACTTGTTTCAAAATTTGCATCCTTTCTTTTTAATTGCTTTTTCATTTTTAAGTTTTTTTCATGTGTGATTATTTTGCCTGCATGTATGTTCGTACACTACAAATGTGCCTGGAGTACACAGAGACCAGAAGAGGATATTGGGTCACCAGAGACTTGAGTGACAGATTTAGTCATTATGTGGGTGCTGGGAATTAAACCCAGGTTCTCGGATAGAGCTGCCAGTGCTCTTGACCACTCAGCCATCTCTCCAAGCCCATTTTTATGTTTTTCCAGAATAAAATACGAAACATACTATAGTAATGTAAGGATGGATTAGGATTCTGAATATATTCTGAAGAATATAAGTAAGGAGATAGACTGCCCTGGAACCTGGATTCAGGATGAAAACAATCTTCCCGTTGTTATACATTTTCTTCAGTTCTGAAGAGGAAACATATGATTTCAGGGAGAAGGGAGAAAATTTTTCAGTAGGAAGTACATTTCCTATTTGTATTTTAAGCTTTTGCATGGTTCATTGGCTTGGATCCACATGACTATGAATGCCTGAGCTTGGCTTGCCAATATTCATATAGATGGAGACTAAATGATTTAGAGGTGGTTTAAAAGTCTACCCAGGAACATTTTCTGGAAAATAATGGTGACTAAGAGAACACTTTGTATTCCTCATTGGTGCCTTCTCAACCTGGGCTCACTGGCAGAGCACATTTCCCAATGCTCCTCATGTGAGAAATGTGGGGAAAACATCATTGATTGCTGGTGTAGGAGGTCCTTCTGTCTATGCGTTGCTTTCATTGGTTAATAAAGGAACTGCTTTGGGCCTATAGCAGAGCTGTAGGGGAACAGAGCTAGGTGGAGAAAACTAAATAGAATGCTGGGAGGAAAAAGGCAGAGTCAGAGAGACATGCCATGGAGCCACCAGAGACAGACATGCTGAATCTTTGCTAGTGAGCCACTACCACGTGCCAATATACAGATTAATAGAAATGGGTTAAATTAAGATGTAAGAGTTAGCCAATAAGAAGCTAGAGTTAATGGGCCAAGCAGTGATTTAATGAATACAGTTTCTGTGTGGTTATTTTGGTTCTGGGTGGCTGGGACAAGCAAGCTCCCCTCCCCCCCCAAAAAACTGGTGTACCAACCTGGCCAAATAAATCCACACAAAACCCGAGAGGGCTTGAAAAGGAATTCTAGACAAAAATAAAATACAGAGTTTAACACAGCTTCTTGCTATTTGCTGGCCGCTTGCTGCAGCTTCTTTGAGAGAGATTTTTCTGGTTCAGCGCAGCAGGAAAAAAGCTGCAGATGCTTTAAAATGCTAACTTTCTGGGTTATATTGCCAGTGCTACCTCTGGCTCTTTTGGGAGACAGAGCATTTGAATGGGGTTAGTGAGCAGACTGCTGCAGCTTGCTTGATGGCAACTTGGACTGGCTCTGCGCCTGGAAGTTGGGAGGTGTGAGCAGCTCCACCATGCTGGACTGTGCAGAGCTAGCAGGAAGTACCATATATACCATAGTAATCGTGCTGCTTAAGTTTTAGACTGGGCAGGCAAACAGGTGGTACTGTATTACCCCTAACAATGGTGCAACTGAAGTTTTTAAGAAGCACTTAGCATTTTAAGAAGTGCTCTTGGACAGTAAAGAATTACAAATTCACAATAGGATGGATTCAGACATAAAAGACTTCTAAATGGGTCACAGTGTTGGGTAAATGTACATAGGCTTGGAAGAGAGAAGAATAAGAGTATAGAGAGTCATAAAGTTAATGCTTTAAAGAAGGTAAAGTCTTTAAAGAGACAGTATAGATAATCATAGATTGAATTGAATAAAGAAGAATAAGCCACATAAAGATAAAAAATTCATAGAAAGTATGGATTATGTATATTTTTGTGTTATCTTTGAAATTTTTGACTGTGAAGGAGCAGAGTACAAAGTGACATTTCATTGTATGAGCTGCTAAGCTAAACTAACATGTATATTATAAAGGTGTCTTGACTTCAGAATTTGGATCTAAGGATATGTTGATTTGGAAAAGAGGTTCTTTTTTTTTTTGTCTCCACAGAGGATGAGAACCTGTGGATTCCTTCTAGACCAACGTGGTTTCATGGAACAAGGCCCCATGAAAGGTCACAGTGAACATACCAAAAATACCTTCAAAAAATTACTTTGCCCAGTAAACAGCAGGAAACAGTTTGGAGAGAAAAAAAATATGCCCATATTCCCAAATATTGTCTATAAATGTTTGTTTACATTTAAAGGGGGATATTATATAAAATGAGTGATTTACATAGGTACAGATCTTAATTTATTGATACAAATTTAAGGCAAATTTTGTTATACTATATATATATATATATATATATATATATATTTCTGCCCTTGATTAAGGTATTGTGATTATGTAGTTCATTTAAAAATGTAATGTATAATTAAGAAATATAGGTTAATAGATAATCATCTATCATAGTCAAGCTTGTAGACATATTAGTTAGATTTATGAGATGTATAGAGATATATTTCAGTTAGTTAGGTATTCTTCAAATCTTTTAGAGACCTTCAGAATATGGCATTTACATGTTTTAAGAACTTAAGAACTTAAGAATTTTCATGATGGTGAGACACATCTGCTCCTGGCAGCACCAAGCTACTTCAAAAGGATTATGGGCATCAAAGAGACTCCTTATGGAGTTTAAGTGAACTTTTCACAAGGTGGAGTTGCCTTAAGCTTGAGTTTATAGGTTTTGATAGGATAGGTTAAGGCCATGTGTCTTTTGAGACTAAGGAATTGATCTCATTTATTAGAATTGTTTATAATTCTGAAACAAAATAAATTCCTGAATGTCATAAAAAATCTTTTAAAAATTTTTTTCATTTATTTATTATTCGTTCATACAGTGTATCCCAACTGCAGCCTCCCTTTCCTCCCCTACTCCAAGGTCCTCCCAACACCCCTTTCCCCAAGATCAACTGCTCCTCCATTTCCTTTTTCTTTGCCTCAAGAAAAGAGTAGGTCTCCCAATGATATCAACCAATAGCATAACAAGATGTAGTAATACTAGGCACAAGCCTTCATATCAAGGCTGGATGAATCAACACAGTAGGAGGAGAAAGGTCCCATGAGCAGGCAAGAGTCAGACAACCCCACTTCCATCATTAGGAATCCAACGAAAACCCCAATCTAAAGAACCACAGCATGCATGTAGAGTAGTTGGTACAAACCATGCATGTTCTCTGATTGCTTCTTCAGTTTCTGTTAGCCCCTGTGAGCCCTGCTTGGTTAAATCTGTGGGCCATGTATCTATGGGAATCCCCAAGTTCTGCCTAATGTTTGGCTTTGGGTCTCTGTATCAGCTCTATCAGTTTCTGGAGGAAACATCTCTGATGATGATTAAACTAAGTACAGATCTATGGGTATAGCATAGCAGAATATCATTAAGACTCATTTAATTGACCTTTTTCTTTTCTGTTCTTTTCTCTCTTTTTTGGTCAATTTTGTTTGGTTCTACTCTAGGTTTCTGAACCACTCAACTTCAAGATGATGATCATATAGGCAGGGACAGGCATGGGCTCCCTGTCACAGTATGGGCTTCAGGTTGGAGCTGTAAATGTTTAGATACTACAGCTGACAAATACCTTCAGTGATGTGGTTATGGTGTGGGACATCCTTCTGTATATGTGTTGCTTTTATTGATTAATGAATAAAGAAACTTCTTTGAGACTATAGCAGGGCAGAATATAGGTAGGTGGAGAAAAGTAAACTGAATGCTAGGAGAAAGAAGGCAGAGTAAGGAGAAGCCATGTAGTCCTACCAGACACAGACAACACTGGATGGAACCTTGCTGGTAAGCCATAGCCAAGTGATGATACACAGATTAATAGAAATGAATTAAATTAAGATGTAAGAGCTAGTCAATAAGAAGTTAGAGCTAATAGATCAAGTAGTGATTTAATTAATACAGCTTCTGTGTGGTTAGTTTGGGCTGAGCAGTTAAAAACAAACAAGCAGCCTCCTACAACATGGTTAAATACAATATTAATTCAAAATACTCAATAGCCCTCCTATATACAAATGACAAACAGATTGAGAAAGAAATCATGGAAATAATGATTTTTACAATAGCCACAACAGCCACAAACAATATAAAATATCTTGTGGGTAGCCCTAACAAAAAAATTAAAAGACTTATATGACAAAATCTTCATGTCTTTAAAGAAAGAAATTGAAGAATATATCAGAAGATGGAAAAATATCCCATGCTTATGGACCAGTAAAATTAACATAGTAAAAATGGCCATCCTACCAAAGCAATTTACAGATTTAATGCAATTCCCATCAAAATTCCAATGCAATTCTTTATAGACCTTGAAAAGATGGTACTCAATTTCATGTAAAAAAAAAACAGTATAGTTAGAGTAATCCTGAACTAAAAAAAATCTTACAGAGGTATCATCATCCCTGATTTCAAACTATGCTACAGATATTTAGTAATGAAAACTACATGGTATTAGCATAAAAACAGGCATATTGATTAACAGAATCAAATCAAATTTCCAGACATATATTCACACACCTTAATTTTTTGATAAAGATGTCAGGAAAATGGTATCTGAGTACTTGGGGCTATTTTAACAATACTAATTATCATGTAATAACAGTGGTGTGTGCATATCCCATTTTACCTGTAAACTAAATACTGAATATGAGTGTCAGTGGCAAGATACTCATTTCTACATTTGGTACTTAAATCTCATTTGATTGATAATTAACTGGTCCATTATATTAGATTTAAGACTAAACTACCTGTATCTATTAATTATAGATTTTTGTCACTCCCCATAGCAACTGTAAAACTCCTTTCTTAGATTTAAAAAGTCATTGGTCTTGATGGACATTGATTAATTTTGAGACAGGTTTGACTCTGTAGCCCTGACTGGCTTAGAACTTGCTATTTAAAATATACTGACCATGAATTCACTAAGATCCTCCTGCAACTGCCTTTTAATGCTGGAGTCAACGGCATGCACCACCATGTCTACGCTGGTTATTTTTTGGTGCATTTTTATATAAAATTTAAAATCATATGTGAGTGTACATGTATAAAATACTATGAATATAATGATGTGGCCTTGTTGTTTTAAATGACAATCTGAAAAATTAATTCCATATAGTTATTAATTATTGTTCTTACGTCCCCTAGAGGGGGAAGAGGAGCCCAAATCTCAAGCAGAGATGCAAACTGGACAGAGGTTTTCCTTTGGAAATGATAGAGCCAGCATTCAAACCCAGGTATTTGCCACAGTGTGAATGATGTTCAAGGCAAAGTATATACAGAATTCGGTCACTCACCCAAAATAGGGAAAAAAAACATTTCAAGTGATCTATCAATTATAACCCATGTTTTTATTTATTCATTTTTATTTTAGGTATATCGGTGTTTTGTCTGCATCAATGTCAGTGTACCGCATGTATGCCATGGTCATAGAAGCCAAAGGAGAGGATTGAACCCTCTAGATCTGGAGATATGGATGGTTCTGAGCTGTCCTGTGGTTCTGCAAATCAAGCCTGGTGCTCTAGAGGAGAAACCAGTGCTCTTAATCACTGAGCCATCTCTCTAGCTGCCAGCACATGATGTGTGTGTGTGTGTGTGTGTGTGTGTGTGTGTGTGTGTGTGCGTGTGTGTGTTTATAATTATTTTTTCCCTTCAGGTAGCAACTTTAGAAGAAACACTAGTACACAGTAAGACAGAAGACTTATCAGTGCTTCTAAAACATAAATGATACACACAAGAAACTCCACAATACCCAAATCAGATTGTGAACATACACGTGTTCATCAGCTTGAGAGTGTGCTGTCTGTAAACAGCTGTGGTGCTCCCAGAACCCTTCCTCAGGACAATACGGAACAGCTTCAACCAAAAATTTATTTGGTCTGAATAGAAATTGACATCTGAACCAGTCATTCAAAAAGCAAAACCAAAATCCTTTCAAATCTTTGAAATTCAACTCTTGAAGTACATGCCTAGAAAATGCCCTCCTTTTTTCCATCCTCTTCTTGTTCAGGAAAGCACTTAAAATTTATTAGACTTATTCCATGAATCTGAAACAAAATACTATTTCTTACACTGGATTAGCTTGAAGGATTTTTTTTCCAAAACATTTGTCACCATTTGTAAGTAAAATAAAATATAGGTGGGTTTCATACTAAATATATTTTTTTCTGCTGTTCCCCAGAAGAAAAAGAATTAAGCAATTCAGACCAAATAAATTCCTTTTCACATTTATTAAGTATTAATTCTGCTGAGACCTCTCTCAGAGCCACAAAGTCAGATTTAAATATTTCCAAACTTGCTAGGAATTTAAAACACAGAGAAACTCTCTTTATAAAATAGAACAGCCTTGATTGATTAGAATAATTCTTTATATCAGAAAAAATAATCACAGAAAAAATATTCCCAGGTATGAAATTGGAAAAAAATTATGAGTCGAAAATCTAAAATCCATATATTTCATCTATTTCCTTAATTAGACTTAAGAGAAAAATGATAAATAAATCCTTGATGTTTCATCTAAGACTTTAGAGAGCACAATAGTTATTGGGAAAACTCACACAATCTTGTACCTATACTCAAAACCTATGGGAAGAACACTGAAGAAAAATGTAAATTGTGTTGTTCTGCTGGAGCAAGGAGAGTTATAATTTTAGGGGCTGGTGGTCATTGGGCTGTTGCCCATGATCATAGAGAAAATACTAAGCAGACATAGTTATTAAAAACCAAAAAAAAAATACATGAAGTTGAGAGAGAGTTGCATTCTGATGGAGAGGGAATCTGGGAAATGTTGAAGAAGACTAGGTGAATAGATATAAGCAAAATAAAGATATACATGTATGAAATTTTCAAATCACAGAAAAATACTTTAAATACATAAATCTTTTGATATGTTTTGCTAACGTGACTGAAATTGTGATATTTGTATCTTTATAAATTTTATTTATTCATTTTACATTTCCCTCTCTCTTCTCCTATTCCCTCCCTCCAACCCCTTTGCTCCCTCAAACCACCCACTCCTATTCTGTTTCTGTACAGAAAGGGGTAGGCCTACCATGGGTACCAACAAAGCATGGCATGTCAAGGTGCAGTAAGACTAAGCACCTCCCCTAGTATTTAGGCTGGACAAGACAATCCAGTATGAGGAATAGGTTCCCAAGTGCCATCCAAAACATTAGAGACAGCCCCTGTTCCCATTGTTAGGAGTCTCACAAATAGACCAAGCTATGTAACTGACTGTAATATATGTTAAGTAGGCTTAGTTGGTACCATGCAGGCTCCCTGGATTTTGGTTCTGACTCTACAGGTTCCTAAGAGCCAGGCTAATTGTTTTTGTGGGTTTTCTGTTGATGTCCTTGACACCTCTGGCTCCTATAATCCTTCCTCCCATTCTTCAGTAGCCGTTCTTGCACTTGGCTTAATGTTTGGCTGTGGGTCTCTGCATCTGTTTCCATCAGTTACTGGATGGAGGTTCTCTGATACCAACTGGGGTAGTCACCAATCTGATCACAGGAGATGGCCAGTTCAGACTACAGATCCAATATAGTTAGGAGTCTTAGCTGGAGTCATCATTATAGATTTCTGGGAGTTTCTCTTGCATCAGTTTTCTACCTGACCCTGAAAGGTCCTACCCTCCCTCCACCATTTTCAGTCATTTCTTTGAGTACTCTCTACGTGTTGGAGGGTGAGTGAAGGATACTTCAACATGTGCAAATCAATCTACTTCAAGATTTAGCAATACCACTCTTCAGCATATACCCAAAGTATGCTCAATCATACCACAGGGACACTTGCTCAGGGATGTTCATAGCAGCTTTATTTGTAACAGCCAGAACCTGGAAACAACCTAGATGCCCCTCACCTGAAGCATGGAGTTTTAAAAATGTGGTACGTTTACACAATAGTTACTCAGCTGTTATATATAATGACCAGGATATTTGAAGGCAAATGGATGGAAGTAGAAAAACATCATTCTGAGTGAGGAAATCCAGACCCAGAAAGACAAACATGGTATGTCTTCACTCATAAGTGGCTATTAGCTGTAAAAGCTAACCATGCTATAATTCACAGACCCAGAGAGGTTAGGTAACCAGAGGGGTCCAAGAGGGGTAGACATGGATCTCCCTAGGAAGAAGAAATAGAAGATCTTTCATGGGTGAAGTGGAGGTGGGTGGTGATGGGAACTTGTTCATCGAATCTTAAACATGACCTGTTCCCATCTATATCAGTTTTGGATTGAGGCAATTTGATAGTAGCAGATTTGAACAGGAAATTAATGGCTGCTGATGGGGGAATGGGTCTTCTACAGGAAGAAGCCTCTCAACAGGTTCTCCAGTTCCAAGAGGTTGGCCTTAAGCAAATACATATATGAGCAACATTACATGGACTAAGAAGGACATATTTATATACATATGTGTTTGTGCATATATATGCATCATAGTTAAAGAAAATGTCATGAATTTGAGTGGGAGTAGGTGAGAACATGAAAAGAGTTGGAAGGATGAGACAAAAGGTTGATATAATGTTCAAACAGTGTTTGTATATGGAATTCTAAAAAAACCGAAACAAACATATGTATACGTATAAATATATGTAAATATAAAATCATACAACATACCATTGAGAACTTAGATGGCTCAGTGGTTAAGGTGGCATGTTCCTACAGTGGGTCTGGATTCTAATCCCAGCACCCACATTGCAACTCACAATTATCCATAAATACAGTTCCATGGGATCTGACACACTCTTCTGACCATCGTGAGTACCGGGCGTGTATGCGGTGCGTAGACATATATTCAAGCAGAGCATCCCCATGCAAAAAATAAAGAAAAAAAAAAAAGACTTAACTCCTCCTCCAAACAAAGAACAAAGCCATACTTAAATATTAGGAGAGAAGAGGATGAAGAGGAAGGATAAGAAGAATCAAGAAAAAAAGCAGGGAGGAAGAGTTCTATATAATGCTTATTTGTATTTTTCTTATTTTGTATTCTTTATCTCAAGTGGTGGCAATGCCTTATTCTTGAATAAAGGGTATAGGGGTATGAATATGATATCCCATGAGTAGTTATGCTTTATTCTTTAATCCCAGTTATGAAGACTTACCACTTTGCTGCTGTAGGAATTCCTACAGCCAGTAGCCTTTAAATTACCTGCCCACCTGGGCATGGCCCCTTATACTATTGATGCTGATGTAAAACACAGGTCGGGCCTCTTTTCCGGCTGTGGGATTTGGTTGCTGTTCCCTGATCCAGCAGAGGACTGTGATCTGTGAGTCTACCCCTAAATAAATAACCCTTTATTGTACTCAATTCTGAGCTAGTGTGGGATTACTTTTAAGTGTCCTTCTTCACTTTGCCTTAAATAGTTCTCAAATCCATACACACCCCTCTGCAGCCATCATTGCTGTCTTTTTTGATTCTGTCATCTTTGACCTTCAATATTTTTAATGAAGCATCTCAAATGGGTTCTCTACCAACCCTTTGTTGAAGAAGAATACCTTGTCTTCAAAATCGTTAATAAAACTGCACCCCAAGTACTCACCCCACCATGCTGCCATGGTCTAGTATCTCTACAATTTTTTCCTCATGGAATTATCTCTTGCAAGTAAAAATTCAAGCTCATTGACACGACATCAAAATCCTCTTTGTTTCTACTGTGCTTGCTTGTTTTATTTTGAATTTTTAGTTCTTTTTTTTCCGTTTATTTTTTTCTCAGAACAAGAAATAGGAAATAAAAGAAGAAACTCAGTATTTCAAAATCTTAAATCAATTATATTTTTAGGTACACCAGTAACCTATATTATTTTGGTGACTGGTTTTTTACACATAATTTCTTCCCTCAGGGTTTTACATACCACACACCTTGCTCATGTAGATTAAAGGTATTAATTTCTTATCAAAAGCAATCAGCACCAAGTTACAATTTCCAGATAATGTGAGATCAAGGACAGAGCCTTGCAGAAGTCACTGGATTACAAACGTGAAGAATGCAGCCTTACTTTTCAATATTAAGCAGATCCATTGGCATGCTACTAATATTCTCTAGTCTCTTATAACTGGTATTAATTTTGCCTCTTGAAGGTTAGGAATTCCACGGAATCCTGTTGACCAAAGTTCGTAGGGGGAATCTGGAAACGCACATACTCCATACAGCTTGTGATGTGAAGAAAGACTTGCAGCTTTCAAATCCTTTATGAAATTAAATATTATCTTAAGAAATCCTAATTAAACTAATCTCCAACTCTATCTTCGCTTTCTTTCTGTGACTTCATTCCAGCCTGGCTCACATGTGACCCGGAGCACATTAGCTTCACATTAGATGGAATGTCACAAAAGCTCCCCCAAACAACCTTTTATTTACCTTTCAAACTCTATAAGGACAATCTGCTCTCCAGTGTGACATCATACTAAGGCTGGTTCAGAGCACTCTTTTGCTCCTTCATTGCACTAATTCCTCTTCATGGACACAGATTACCAACCAGATGTCAAAACAGGTCATCCCTATGCATTTTGACTCTAGGATGTGAGAACTCAGAAATATTTCAATGTTGATGGATGATCTTTATATGTATTAACTATGTGTTTGTTGTGTGGCTCTTGACAAAGAATAGACCTAGAGCACCCTAGATTTGGCGTAGCTGCACAAAGGTTCAGAGGGAACTAAAAATCCATCCTTCAGGGACACATGGATGAGTGAACATGTCAAAGTGATTGAAATAGAACCAAGATAGCTTCGCTGTGACACAAACAGATCATTTCACGAATTCTGTATTTTTTTACATGTGGAAGTTATTATGACATCTCACAAAATAGACTTACTTTCCCCTGAATATTAAGTCTAACCATGAAACCAAGTCATAATATACTGAAATGACAGCTTTTGTTCCATCGCCGCCCTCCGATCCTCCTGCCTGCATTCCTAAAGTACTGGGATTCCAAGCATGGGTTATCACATGCATGCGTTATCTTAGGTTTATGCAGTGCTGAGGATCGAACCTGGGACTTCACTCATGTAAGAACCAACTCTGCTCACTAAGCTCCATACCTAGTGCCCACATCTTCTCATTACCCCCTCCACTTTGGTCCTATCCTCTCTCTCTAAGAAATTCTACTTAGGGTTGTCAGTTAATTTCTCAGAGCATATATATATGTCATTGTCATAGCTTCTGCTGTGTTGCTGATTACCTCTTACCGTTACCTTAGCTCCGTCATACATTCTGTAGTTAACCTTTGCAAGCTGTGATCTAATTTCGAAGTCATTTGTCACAGAAAATCCTCATTAATCCTGAGGGCACATAGGACTCTTTACTGGAGAGTAGCTTCCTGGAGTTGTAATAGCCTTTTTTTTCTTTTTTTATATAAGTTTTGTTTTCTTTTTAATTTTATGTATATGCTGTGCTTGTGTGTTGTTTTGTGCACATGAGTGTAGTTACCTCAAACCTACATATTGTCTGTGTTTTAAGTTGTTCTATACATACATCAAAATTTCTTATCACTGTTTTAATGCCAATCCCTTCAGAATAGGAATGCTTTGAGAAGGTTAATCTTCCAACAAGCATGAGACCTATATGGATCTGCATAGTTCTCTCAGTAAATGTTATGGCTGTAATCTTGGTGGTTTTGGGTGAAAGCACTTGTTTTCTGACTCTTTTTCCTGCTCTTGACATTCGTTTCTTCTTCTTAGCTTGCCTCTCCAGACTCAATATTAGGACTTGCACCTTGTCTTCTTGTATCGTGTTTTGTCTGTTGTCTCTAGGAGGCCTGCTCTTTTCCAAAGAGGAAATGGAGAGGGAGCAGATCTGAGTGAGAGTGGAGGAAGGGGGTGTCTGGAAGAAATGAGGGGAAACTGTGGTCAGGATGTGTTATGTAAGAGAAAAATCTATTTTCATTATAAAGAAAATAAAATTACACTTACTGTAAAATAATATGGCTGTCAACTTTATTAAATTTGGATAAACTAAGATTAGCCCTTCAGTGAGCTTGTGAAGGCATTTGCTGATAAAACCCTCTCCCAGAGTTGCCAGAACCATCCAGCACTGACCTAGACATAACGAGGCCTGAGATTTAAGGCAAGCTTCTTTAGTCTACCCACTTTGGCTTTTTGCTTGTAAGTGCATCTACCTGATAGCTGCTACTGTTGTCATCTGCCATTGGCATTGATGTGTGTCCTTCCTGGAATCCCCATGACTTGGGTTCTAGGTAGGATTGCTGAGAAGCTAAGAAGCCACTTCAGCATTCAAATAACCTTGTTGGTCTACCCATCGTATATCATGTGAGGTAATGTAATGAATCACCTTTGAAACATATGCTCATTCTATTGGTTCTGTTCCTCTAGGTTCTATACCCTAGTTCATTAGTTCTATATTCTAGTTTCTCTCTATGTCTCTCATCTTTATCACTTAATACAATTGTAATTAAATATCAATTGTGCAACTACTTGTTTATGCCTAACTTCCTGACAAATTATAAATTCCATAATCTTGAAACTCTTGGTCTACTCATCCTTGAATGCCAAGAAACCAGAATACAACACATATTTTAAGTGCCCCAACTTATTCTTAACCATAGGCATTTATGTCAGAATTCAGCAAAGCCAGCTGAGAATTTGCTATTTGTCTGATTTTAAGATTCAGCAAATAGATTTGTTTTAAATAAATGAATGAAGACCTTCTTAGCATCAGTCATGATTTTGAAGCAAGATTTCTTAGCCCCTGAGCTGTGTAGTCAAGTGGGTGACAAATGAGATCTGAATAGGGGTTTATATGTGTTTGTTCCTCATGCTTAGATAATAGGTAATGGTCCTACCATGGGCTCTGACTGATTTGTGCAATGAGGACATTATTCCTTCTGTTTAGATTCAGCATTTCGTGGTAACTTGTTTTTCATTGGCTTTAATTTTTTTATTTCCAGCAGATTATTTTATCTTACAACTCTGGTCATGAATGACCATTTTAAGTTGAGAATAAGAAGGCTTTTCTTTAATACTTCTGTCTCTGGAATCAGACAGATGAGGAGGGACCCTGAGCCTTGTTTATGGTCTGCAGCGAGGCATGCACACTCCTAGGCCCTTGTCTTCCTACTCATAGACGATCATGACTCTCAGTCTTACTTGATGGTTCTGGGTTGTTCACAAATGAATTAGCTATCACAATAACAGTGATAATTACTGTTTATTATGACCATGTATTTCACATATACCTGGAAATAAAAATCCAACTCAAAAATAAATGCATGCCCATGGATTGTTGATCTGTAGTGCTGCATCTGTCTCCGTGGTGCCAAGGATATGTCTATAAGGTAAGCTATCAGTCCTTGGTTTAATGTGAAAGATTATTCACTGTGGGAGCTCAGTCCCTGCATTATTCATACCGTTCCACATGCAGCTAGATTTATGTGTCAGGAAAAACACACAAACGGAATCCGATTTACTTGCAGGAGTTCCTGGACCACTTGATTTATGTTTGAGTAAATAAAGACATATGTCTTAATAGGCATTGGCTTCACTGCTCTTTAGAAACTGAAGTCTCTTTGGTTTCGTTTCTTGGCAGACCTCCGGTTCTGAATTTTGCAAGAGATACAGCCTCACCTTAGATGCTTTCTGTTTTCAGCTGTGTTTTGTGTTCAGCATTTTCAGCACTGAGATGATATAAAATGTACAGGCCTGGATCACCACAAAAGGATTAAATCTTCCTAGATTAGATGCAAATTATACACGTGCAACAAGGAATTTAAATGCAAAATTGCTGCTAAACCTCCATCAAACATCCTAGTGCTTTGACTATAAATGCCTGCTCAAATCTCCAAAGCCTATAGTACTTTTCACTAAGCCTTCTTCAGGAACTTGTCAAACTGGCCTTGGGTACCGTCATCTAGAATGGGTACTCATTAGTTCGGTATGAATATATCAAATGCACATATAGATAATATAAATTTCCATTTCTTCTAGTATTCCAATCCCACTCTTCTCTTTTTGATTTTTCCTCTTTTTTTTCCTTTTTTTTTTAAATCAGAGAAGGTGGGCTTTAAGGTCTCATACAACTTAAGCCAGACTAAAACTTCAATACATATCCAAGATTGACCTTGAATTTTTGGTCCCCTAATCTCTATTTCCAAAGAACTGGACTGATAGATGCACACCTTATATATGAATTTGTAGAGTCCTGCAAATGGACTATCTAGTATGAAGTAATATTTAATTGGTTACTTCTGCTACTAAAAGTCTTTTGTATTGTAACTCTGTGAAGGTCACATGCCATCACTTAATGTAACATTTAATCGTGTACACATAGTCATAGAAATATTGAATTCAACAGCTTAAACCACATTTTGAATATCTAGAAACAATTGAGTTATGGTTAATGAGATATTATACATAAGCTAAAAAATAAGAATCTGTGGAGATACCAAACTCTAACAATAGAAGAAACAAAGAATTTTGGATTTCTGGCTTAATGGGGCTGGGGAGAAATCAAATATTTCTAGCATTAAATAACACATACAACTCCCTCTACCGATACCAATTCTTATTGAAAATTTTAGAATATATAAGGCTAGGAAGTAGAACTAAAATATCTAAAGATGTTTCTATGTAAAATTAATCTGAAATTTATGTGCAGTAAAGCGATTTTGATGAAAAAAATAGTGTCATGTAAATGTGTTAGAGTGCTTAAGTGACTCACTGAGTTGAGGGTAAATAATGAAATGCACATCTTGGTTCATGGAACATAACACTAAAATAACTATCATTTGAAACACACTGACCCCCTAGTAGAAAAATACGAGTTGCACCAAATTACATGTTTGTTTGTGTGGTTCTAGGAATCAAACTCAGGTCCTCCCATACCCACTTGTAGCACTTTACTGGCTGAGCCTTCTCCTTAACCTAACAAGTGCATATCTTTAATGTGTACTGGGAAATAGTTTCAAAATACCACGTTGGGGGAATTGGACAGCTTGCTCAGTGTTAAGAGTGTGTGCTGCTCTTGCAGAGGACTTGTGTTTGGTTTCTAAGGTTTCCAGCACTCACATTGGAGGAATCATATCTACCTATCAAGGCATGCACCACCACTGCCCGGCTCTACCTATACATCTTGTTCCTGTGGATTCTCTGTCCTCTGCAGGTCTCTGTGAAGCCTCTATTCACATGTGTATTTACTCACACACACATACATACATAATTAGAAATATAAATAAAACGTTTAAATAATGGAAAATTTGGTTTTGTTTGTTGTTGTTGAGATGTGGCCTTGATAAATTGTAACGCATACTCAGGTTTTGAACTCATACACCAAAACTGTGAGTATCTGGTACTTACATCACCATCCTCTGCTAAGATGTTTTAATATTCCAGCCATTCTACATAATGAATGTATATCATGTTTTATTAAATGACTTCACCTATCCTTACTTATATGTGAAGAAAACAGAGTGTCTAAGTCTTTATAGTTCCTTTATGTGTAAAGTCAGTGACATGGAAAAACTGTATCTAATCGCAGATAAGACTATAAGATTGTATCTCACTGATTAGAATTAAGAAGGGCCAAGAAATAAGCAGATTTTAAAATATACAAATTACGTATTAAAAAAGAAATTGAATCTTTACAGCTTAAATTGACAAATAGTACTATTTGGGCCCATATCTTAGTTCCATTTGTAGAATATTATACTTGTACCCTCATCAGGTCTTGCAGCCAATATTCGCAGCCAATATTTTATACATCAGCTACCCACATATGAGGAGCACAGTTGATTTTTATGATACAGTGTTTGTTCCTATGACTTACATAGCAGCTCATAAAATGTTTCTTGTCAGTTTTGAATCACATTTATACCCAAATTATGTCAACTTAAAAATATACTCTGTCAATGGAAGTCAAGTTGGCTAATACTCTAAACTTTATAAATTTGGGACAATAAAAAAAGTTATTTAAAATCTCCTCATTTCAGAACCATGGCATCTCCCTGAAATTACATTCAAAACTTGTTTTGAAATATTATGCTCATTTTTAACAAATTTGCATTCACTCCCTCCCTTGTATTTGGACAGAATGTACTTAGAATTTGAGTTTGAAGATAATAAGCTATTTTACTGTTACCTATATAATCTTTATAAGAAGGATACACTAGGGCAGAAGAAGCATGAGGTTATTAAAAATATTAAACAGGTGTAATGAAAAGGTAGAGATAATAAATAATGGATTTACCAAAAGGGATCTGATACATTCTACATCTTCTGTATTCATCCTCTATGTGCTGGGAGAACAGTTGACCTAAATATTCAAGGAATAGGGAAGGGTAAATATTTGAATTCTACTTTTTTTTTTTTATCTCTGTCATACAATATATCCTGACCACAGTTTCCCACTTTCCATTCTTCCATGATCCCCCCCCACAAAATACTTCTCCCCTCTCCCCCATATCCACTTCACCTCCTTCCATTTCCCTTCAGAAAAAAAAAAAACAGGTCTCCAAGAGACAATAACCAAACAGGACAGAACAGGATATAATAACACAAGGTAAAATCCCCCTGCATAAGGAGACACAACAAGAGAGAAAGCGTCTCAAGAGCAGGCAAAAGAGTCAGAGATACAGAGATACACCTGCTCCCACTGCTACGAGTTCCCACATAAACATCAAGCTAACAGCTATAACATATATTCAGAGAACGTGGGGCAGACACATGCAGGCCCTGTGCTTGCCATTTCTGTCTCTGTCTCTATGGGTTCATATGATCCCAGCTTAGTTGATTCAGTGGGCCACCTTCTCCTGGGGTCCTCCCTCCCCTTTGACTCTTGCCAGTTTTCATTCTCCTCTTTTTTGGGACTCTCTGAGATCTAAGAGGAGAGGCCAGATGGAGATGTCTCTGCATAATGTATGGCTGTGGGTCTTTACACCTGATCCCATAAGCCCCTCTGATGACCAGTGTATAAAACCCTCATCTATGAGTATAGAAGAATATGCACTTTAAAAACTGTAAACACCAATCCTTTCTGGAATATACTCCTCAAATAAATTCACATGTATTTATATATTGCATATAGTAATTAGGTATATATTATATACAAAACACATCTTTCAGAATGTTGAACACCCTTTGAATATTTTTTTTGCTAAAATTTGTGATACGTGAAGCAATGAATTCAGGCAAATTTCATAGCTCTGTACAATTTGCATAGCTTTGGCTGTATAATGAAGTGTTGTGAATAAGAGAGCTTTCTCTGAAAACATGGAGGATTAGCTTCCTTTTAATTTATTTTTAAAAACTCACGAGATTCATTTTGCATGCCTAGCTATGAAACATACGACAACACAAACAGTGGGAATATACATGTCACGGTTTCTTTTGTAGCCACTTAGATATAGGAGAAGGCTGCTGACATACGGGCCCTTTCATTTCTCCCGAAAGCTGAGTAGTGGACTTCCGTCCAGGAACTTGATTCAGTCCTCCTTCCGTTATCCATTCGCACGCTGCTGAGGAGAAGACAGCACTTCCTAATGCATCGCCTGGCTAGCAGCTCACCTGCCTTTCCCAGCTGGCTGAAATGAGACTCTCTTCGTGGAGATGAAAACACATCCTCTCCTACTCCTTTATAACATCTAATTTCAGCAATTATCATTGCATTTTATGAATGGTAAGAGCTTGCTGTTGGACTCTCTCATCTTTCATCGGCTTCGTGGGTATTATGCAATTAAGTTCCTGCCTCAGATTTCGTCCTTAAAGGCAAACTGGCTTTCCCCATACCACTGCCTTGGGAATCTACATTTTCTCTTGGTACACCCTCATCAGACAACACTACCTATTATATTTTTATGCACATAAATAAATAGAACTCCCAGGCGCCCTGCTCTTCCTTTGTTGAAGTGCCCTGATAAGAAGCATTTGCTCATGATCTATTTCACTACATCTTATTTATTCAGATGGAGACTTCATTCTTACATCTCATATGGTAATTTGAGAACTGACCCTTATGGATTTCTCACCTACTAAAAATTGACATTGTAATGCAGTACTTTTGTCAGGAACTATGGGGTTTAGTTTAGTGCAGGGTGGGTGACAGGGTCCAGTTTCATTCTTCCACAGGTACCCCAGTTTGACCAGCATTATATATGGAAGACTCTATTCTTTCTCTAATACACATTTTTGGCCTTTTTGTAAAACATCAGCTGCCGTTTTATAATTAGATCCTAAATTCTATTCTGCTGATTAATCTGTTTTATCTGAGTATAATGCTGTTTTTACTACTTTTGTTCTGTAATATAATTTGAAATATGGGGTAGTGATACTTCCAGGGATTCTTTCAGTATTTGAGGTATATTTTGGTTATATGCTGGGTTATTTGAGATTACATCTGAAATTTAAGATCAATCGTTCATTTCTGTGAAGAATTGCATCGGATATTTTGATAGAATCTGTAACTATTTCTGGTAAGACGACCACCTTCACAACATTAATCCTGCCAATCTACAGGCAGGAGGGCTCTTTCCATCTTCTGGTATTTTCTCCAGTTTTCTTTTTCAGTGTTCTAAAGCTGTCATTGCAAAAATCTTTTACTTCTCTGGTTATATTTATTTAGGATCTATCTATCTATCTATCTATCTATCTATCTATCTATCTATCTATCTATCTATCTATCTATCTATCTATCTACCTATCTATCATCTACTGAGACAAAACAGATCAGGGTATATATGTCAGGCCACACCTAGAACTGTATACATGACTGGACTAATTGATAAATGGAGTCTCCTGAAGGTGAGAAGCTTCTGTAAAACAAAGGACACAGACAAGGCAAAATGGCAGCCTACAGAATGGAAAATATCTTCAACAACCCCACATTGGACAGAGGACTGATCTCCAAAATATGCAAAGAACTCAAGAAACTTGACATCAAAAAAACAAATAATCCAATAAAAATGGGGTACAGATCTAAACAAAATTCTCAACATACAAATCTCAAATGACTGAAAGACACTTAAGGAAATGCTCAACATCCTTAGCCATCAGAGAAATGCAAATCAAAACAACTCTTAGACTTCGTCTTACATCTGTCAGAATGACTAAGATCAAAAACACTGATGACAACTTATGCTGGAGATGATGAGGAGTAAGAGAAACATTCCTCCATTGCTAGTGGAAGTACAAATTTGTACAGCCACTTTGGAAATCAGTATGAATATTTCTCAGAAAATTAGGAAACAATCTACCTCAAGATCCAGCAATGCCACTGTTGAGTATTCAACAAAACAAAGAGTGTCAAAAGATGCTCAATCATTCTGCAATGACATGTGCTCAACAATGTTCATAGCATCATTAATCGTCATAGCCAGTACCTGGAAACAACCTAGGTGTCCCTCAACCGAAGAATGGATAAAGAAAATATGGTACAGGGGAGGAGAGAGTGGGAACTTGGATTGGTGTGTATAAAGAAAAAAAGATAGTTTGTTTTCTTTTTAAAAAATAAATTTTAAAAACTTATATTACAAAAAAAGAAAAGAAAATGTTGGTATGTTTACACAATGGAGTACTACGCAGTGGTAAAAAATGATGACATCTGGATATTTGCCTGCAAATGGATGGATCTAGAAAAAAACACATTGAGTGAGGTAACCCAGACCCAGAATGACAAATATAATATGTGCTTAATAATAAGTGGCTTTTTGACATAAAGCAGAAAAAAACAGCCTACAATCCACAACCACAGAGAAACTAGACAACAAAGAGGGCCCAAAGAGAGACATACATGGACCTACATAGGAAGGTGTAAAATACAAGATCTCCTGAGTAAATTGCAAGTGTGGGTTTCACAGGAGAAGGTAGAATGGATGAGGGGAGGAAGGCAGGGAAGTGGAGAAAAACGTATAGCTCAATAAAAACAATAAAAAAGAAATTTGCTGTAGGAGGAGAGAACTGCTTGTTGGTTTCCAGATGCTTAGCCCTGAAATAATCACACAAAAACTGTCTTAATTAAATCACTGCTTAGCCCATTAGATTTAGCTTCTATTTGCTAACTCTTACATATTAATTGAACCCATTTCTATTGATCTTTGTATTGCCACATGGCAGTGTCTTACTGGCAAAGTTTTGGCATGCCTGACTCTGTTCGTGGCTCGATGGCTTCTCTCTAACTCCTCCTTCTTTCTCCAGAATTCAATTTAGTTTTCCCTGCCTAACTCTGTTCCTCTATAGCTCTGCTATAAACTCAAAGCCGTTCCTTTATTTATCAATAGTAATCACAGCATACAGAGGGAAATCCGACATCAATTTACTTCATATAATACAGACAACAACAAAATTCTAGGTGAGTTTGAAAGAAACTTCCTTTATAATAAAAAAGGTGAAAAGAAATATCTAATATTTTAATAATATTAAATATTTAAATAGTTCAATTTATATTATGTTATTTCAATACTAACAAAGCATATTTATTTTAAATGTTAAATGAAATCTAGATACTGGTAGAGATAGAGAAAATACTTCAGCTAATCAGAGCAATTATTCCAATATTAATTCTGATAGGCAATTGGAAGAAATTAAAGTACAAATTATCAAGGCAAAACAGTAATCAAGGAGATAAAAGAATAAACTTATTCTGAAATGTTTTATTTTAGCTTATTAAAATTAACTCAAATAAATATACACCAACCATATGTATTTACATACACATAAAACAATGTCTTGCTTTCTCGAGTAATATGGTAAGTCAACTAATTCTAATAAGGACTCTTTGCTTTTGCAAAAATACCAATATCAAAAGTTACTTTTAGAAGTTTTGGATTTTTGTATTACAGGTATGTGACTCTCCTAAAGTTGCTTATTTCCACAATGGCATTCTTCAGTTGTCATTTACTTCATCTTCTCCTGCTCTTCTGTCCTTTATGCTCCATCATAACATATATTCATATTTATGGCTTTCAGAGACAGCCAAAGGGTAAGCAAAGCAAAACAACATAAATTCATGATGAAATTCTACTCTGCACTCTTCTGTATATATTTCCCAGTCTGAAAAGGGTATATTAATGGAGACTTCTAATTTTGTTCTTCAGAATGAACTACTGTCTGGCTGTTGAATTCCTGAGCTACTAATATATTTTTAAGTCTGACACCATTCATTTAGTATTTTGAAGGACATCTTCTAATTCAGTAAGCCAACTAATACTGTGCAAAGCAGTTGCCCATTTCTTTTGCTGTCTCTGCAGGATGCACCAATAATTTCCTTAGCCAGAATGAAAGAAAATACACATGTTCATCACTTCCACATTCTTTGTTGAAATTGAACTTTACTTACTGGGCTGATTAATTATTGAAACTGCAAAGATCATTATCTTCCATATATGCATATGTATGTGTGTGTATGTATGTATTTTATGGGTGTTTTATCTGTTTGTGTCCTCCATATGTATGACTAGTGCCCACAGAGGCCAGAAAAAAAGAATCTGGAGCTGTATACGTTTTTGTTTCAGTCTGTAGGTGCTGTAATTGAACTTGGGTCCTCTAGGAGATTGATAAGTGCTCTTTACTAGTGAACCATCTCCCAGTCTCATTTCAGTATATATATATACTGTTTTTGAGAATGGATTTTTCTGTGCAGCTTTTGGATCCTGACCTGGAGCCTGCTCTGAAGATCAGGATGGCCAAAAACCCACAGAGATCTGTCTCCTGAGTGCTGGGTTTAAAAGCGTGCACCACCACTGCCCTGCTCAGCATATTTTTTATTTTTCAAGCAAACTCATGCATTTCTATGAATTAAGCAAACGCATAATAACTTTCTGCCTGGGAGGACAATATTGTTACATTTTTTACTATTAGTGCCATTCACTATCCATCCCTATATGAATCTATGTGTAATACACTATCCTGTAAATGCAGCAAAGATCCACTTGACACATAGAAAATAGATGGCTAAGGAGCATTAAACAAATTGGTAAGCAAGTACTCAGAGAAAGTACTACCATGCCAGATGAGCTCTTGCGCTGATGCAAGATTTCTAATAACAAGGAATGCGATAGGAAAACCATACCTAGTCTGACGAATCTCTACTTGCAGACTCTGGGCATGGAAAATAAAAAAGATCATATTACTAAGCCTAAATTTTCAATTTTAATTGGAATTTGAAAGTCCTATGGAGGATACTTGTTAGTCATTAAATGAAATGATATACAAACAGAATGTAAACTCATGCAAATGAATGAGTGTAAATGGAGACTACTTGTTCATTTCCTAGCTGCCCAGATCCAAATAATCACACAGAATCTATTTTAATTACAGCACTGTTTGGCCTATTAGCTCATGCTTTTATAAACTAATGTTTATCTCTTAAATTAACCCATTTCTATTAATCTATGTATCATCACGAGGCTGTTGCCTACAGCTAAAGTTCTGAGTCCTTCTCCTTCAGCAGCTACATGGTGTCTCTCTAACTCCACCTTCTGTCTCCCTCTATCTCTGCTTGGAATTTATGCCTTGCTATATTCTGCCCTGCCATTGGCCAAAGCAACTTCCTTATTAACAAATGGTAATAAAACATATTCATAGCCTACAGAGGAGAATCCCACATCAAATAAGGAGCAACAGCTGGTAGGAGTCTTCCAAGTCACAGCATCTTAAAATATGTCCACATGGATGAGAGAAAATGCAACAGCAACAACAAAAAACTAAATATATAATACTTCACATCCATCCATGCTCAAAACGAGCATGATTAAAACTACAAGGTACCTTTTTTGTTCTAGGAATCAGCATCAACCCTTCAACCTCATCCCCAGACCTACAATTGCAACATATGTATAAATCATAAAGAAAAAATTAAATGCAATAATAAAAAATATAACATATATATGAGCAAGCAGAGAAACCAAAGACTTTTTTTCTTAATTACAGACTTCTGTACAGCCGACTTAGCTGCCTTCCTTAAATGGAAAAAGGAACTTAATGGAAAACTTACTTCTATACATTAAAAATCAAATTTGTGAAGATTTTATTAAGGCAAATCAAAACAACTTTCCATTTCTGGTTTTTAACATACAGCCAAGTGCCCTATTCTAACGAGTTAGGGGCATGCAAGAATGAGGGTAGCCAGCAAAGTTTGGAGAAAGAACATTCTTGATACAAAGACAGGCTTCACTTGGCTCCATGGCTCAACTGTCATGGGTCTCTAGTATGATCTCATGGGATACAGCTCATTAAGCGACTGGATGGAAACATAGGAAATTCATCTCATTTGAGCATTATCAATTTCACTTTTCCTCCCTCCCAAGTTAACCGCAGTTCTTACTGATCCATTAGTATAGGGATATGCTCAAATTCAGAAATACATGAATGATCTCTTCAAATAAAACCCTACATCCTACTTGGTTTCTAGTTCTGCGGGGGGGGGGGGGAGTTTATACAACTGTGCGTTTTATCAAAACTGACGCTAAATACCTTTCAGTGCGCATCCAATTACCACATAGATTCCTGAAAGAAAAGCTTGTGCAATATTGAGGCGCTCTGGAGCCCCCTTTGTAATGATCAGAAGCAAATGGCTTTCTGCTATTGTCTTTCATATCTCAGCTCGGGGAAATTTGCATGGTCCATGCTCTAAGACAGAAACAGTATTCAGAAAAAAACTCACGACTGCAACCCACCGCAACTACATCAGATGCTATCTAATTCATGAGGAGAAAATATACTTGGGTCATACTTATGATACTGAGATTCTTTTAAAATTCATGTACTCTCAAGATAATAGTACTGTGAAATAATAATTCTATTTGGAACGAATAAATGTATTGAAAGATCTAATTTTTTCAACCTCAAAAATTAGTAAACCATAGTGCCTTTAATATAAAGGAAAGACCCTAATCCTGACACCAATGAAAGAGAAACCTCAAGGAAGGATATTTGGTAAGCAACACAGATCCAAGGCTTGCACTAACAGCCAAACCACAGAAGGTGGAGAGAGAAATCATCCACAATTAGATTTATGTGGACCCTAAAGAATTGGGGGAAACTCTCTTGAAAGATGTGGCCATGATAAATGATTGTTCAAATGATTTTGCCTTTAAACCTGACAACCTAAACTGCTTTAAAAGGTGTATCCTGTGAGAAATACCGATCTCAATTCCCTCCCTATTAAAATAATACATTATCACAACTGAAAGCTAAGTTCTTTTATGTAAATGTTGACTCTATGTTTTTATTCTTTAAAATGTGACTAAATGATATTGACACTGGGGAAGCTGTGGAAGAATT
>NC_022014.1:74559093-74588987 GCF_000317375.1 Microtus ochrogaster
GAGCCTGTTCTGGAACTAGCTCTGTAGACCAGGCTGGTCTCGAACTCACAGAGATTCGCCTGCCTCTGCCTCCCGAGTGCTGGGATTAAAGGCGTGCCCCACCACCGCCCGGCAGTGGAAGAATTCTTAATGTCTGAAGAAGGTGGTCACATACTTTGGTGTTTTGTTGTATCAAGTCACATCGAGGGACATTTTAGTCCTTAAACGTTTGATATATTTGAACAAAAGTCTGACAGTTTGAGACAGGACCAAGGCCCTCCCCCAACATCTGGGCTGAGAAAGGTATCCCTCCAAAAAGAATGGGCTCCAAAAAGCCAGTTCAAGCACTAGGGATAAATCCTGGTCCCACTACCAGTGGCCACACAGACTGCTCCAGCCACACAATGTGTGTCACCCACATTCAGAGGGCCTAGTTTGGGCCTTAGCAGATTCCCCACTGTCAGTCCAGTGTCAGTGAGACCCCACTAGCTCAGGGTAGCTCTTTCTGTGGGTATTCCATCACGTTCTTGACCCCTTTGCTCCTATTATCACTCCTTCCTCTCTCCAACTGAACTCTGGGAGTTCTGTCCAGTGCTAGCTGTGGATCTCTGCATCTGTTTCCATCAGTTGCTGGATGAAGTTTCTATGGTGAAAATTAAGGTAGTCATCAATCTGATTATAGGGGAAGGCCATTTCAGATACCCTCTCCATTATTGCTTAGGGTCTTAGCTGGAGTCATCCTTGTGGGTTCCTGGGAATTTCCCTAGTGCCAGGTTTCTTGCTAACCCCATAATCACTCTCTCAATCAAGATATCTCTGTCCTTGCTCTACGTCTCTGTTCTTCCCCATCTGGGCCATCCTGCTCTTTCATGCTCTCCTGTTCCCTTCTTTCCTCTTCCCCCCTTCTCCCTTTTCTTCTGCCCTTCCTCCTTCGCCCCTCACCCGTTTCCAATTTTCTCAGGAGAGTTTGTCTATTTCTCCTTTTTAGGGGCCTCCATTTATGCCTCTCTTAGGGTTCTCTTTGTTACATAGCTTTTCCGGGGTCATGGATTATAGGCTTATTATCCTTTGCTTTATGTCTAATATCCACTTATGAGTGAGTACATACCATCTTTGTCTTTCTGGGTCTGGGTTGCCTCACTCAGGATGGTTTTTCTAGTTCCATCCATTTGCCCAGAAATTTCAAGTTGTCGTTGCTTTCTTCCATGGAGTAGTTAGTACTCCATTGTGTGAATGTACCACATCTTCTTTATCCATTCTTCGGTTGAGGGACATCTAGGTCGTTACTAGTTTCTGGCTATTATGAATAATGCTGCTATGAACAGAGTTGAACAAATGTCCTTGATATGGGTCCGCATCCTGTGGGTATAGGCCCAAGAGTGGTGTTTGTGGATTGATTCCCAATATTCTAAGAAACCTCAATACTGATTTCCAAAGTGACTGTACAAGTTTGCACTCCCATCAGCAATGGAGGAGTGTTCCACTTACTCCACATCCTCTCCAGCATAAGCTGTCATCGGTGTTTTTGTTCTTAGCCATTCTAATTGGTGTAAGGTGGCATTTCATCTTTAGCCATCAGAGAAATGCAAAACAATAAATACTTTTAGGCACTAATCCATCTCTCAAGTCCCCGTATACCTAAGCTTTATTCTTGAAAAAGACCTTCCTCATCTGAGATCAAGTCCAGATTAAGCTACATCTTTGGAAATTATTCTTTTAATTTGTGTTCAATTGTTTAATCAACGTGGAATATATTTCAACATGTTGTTTATTTCTACCTGCAATGTATGACAGTTTTGATGCAGTTTTTCCAAAATAGATCAATTCCCATGCACTTATTGGTTTAACTTTTTCTTATCATACAGATTTATGTTACACTTGATAATAAGTAAATAAGGAAAAGTTGCACTGTGATGAAATAAGTGTTGGGAAGGAAACACTAAATTTCTATGTAGAAATTGGAACTAAGAAATACTTAAGTAATTTCACTCTTGAATGGCATATAAAAATTAGTTCCTAATCTAAAATGTTCTGTGCCTGTGAGTAGTATGTATTATATTATATATCAGACATCATATATCATATCTTGTATATTATAATTATATATAGTCATAATGCTATATTTAGTTTTAACTGTTACTATTGCCATATGTTTTCAGATAATTTTAAGTTTTAATTGAGAAGTTTCTAATCTGTGAATGTTGTCTGGCTACCCAAGAGTTCTGTATATGCCCTCGAGGTAAAGTTTGATTATACCAAATGATTATACTGTATCAGAAACAAATAAATTAACAATTCCTGATTCAAAGAAAATTAACAACAAAAGGCATGATATTCCTGGAGAAATACTTTTATTACTGACTCCTAATTGAAAATCTCAGTATGCCTTAGGTGACAATATAGCTTGTGTATTTTGCTTTATTGAAAGAATTGTATAAAACATTTCCTACAGAAGCTACTTTTGAAATAAAGAGTTCATATGATTTTAATTTCTACGATACACTTTAAAATCTAGTTTGGTTTTTGTGTTTTTCTTTTCTTAGTACAACCACAGATCCCCCCACCTCACCCCCCACACACACCTTCAACATTGTTCTGAATCTATTTAAATCTGATCAGTCAAATTTTGGGGTCTATTTCTTCAGGATATTATAACTTGTGCTTAATTTGCTGATGTTGAAATGTCTCATATTCTACTGGGCACAAATATTCCAAACGTTACTTACAGAAATTAAAGGAAAGTGGGCACTATTGGAATGGAATTATTCATTGAATTCAACGTGGTCTAACTTGTCTAATTCCATGTGGGAGTCTTAAGTTTAAACAAACTTTCCATGGCAATCTATTTTCTGAAGACCTTTGCTTTGTTTAAATTCTTTTATAGTAGAACATTTTCCTCCATATGTTTATCCTCACAGACAAATACAGGAAAAAGCCCACTTGCTCTCCATGACCTTTGTGCTTAGCAACTATTACTTTTCTTAGCTCAAAGGTAATTCTTTATTCGATGGGGTCTTATTTAGAACACATGATAGGCATTCAGCATTTTCCAGTAGCCTCTGAACATTACAGAGTATTTATTTACATTGTATAAAATTAAAGGAAATGAAGGGGTATGCATTTGAACTAGAAGCTAATTCTCTTTATGGAGAGGTTTCAGTCAATGTCACTTTAAGAAAGGGGGAAAAGAACTCAAATTACAGACATTTTAAACAATGTAGATTTTTGTAACCTAACAATGAAATATATTATTCTGGCTTCTAAGTAAGACCCAGGCTGTGAATTATGGGCTATTTTTAAGAGTACATTTTGATCACTGTCTGAGAAAGCTAAGATATATGCGGCTATCTCTGCCAACTCAGCCCAAAGGAAAACTACTTTAGGTGAAAACACTATTCAAAAGGATTGAGTGCCTCTAGTAGGATACCTAACAATAGGATTCTGTGAATTCTTGCACTGATCATTCACAAAATAAAATCAGTCATAGACTAGGTGGAATCCTGTATTATGTAAATGAATCTGACACTGGGACATTGCTGATTGACATGCACAAGATCTCTCATTGCTTAAAACACATCCATCCGTGTTATTTATTGAGGTCAACTTTAAATCAGGTGGAAATGAATGCTGTTGAAAAATGCAAGTTTGAAGGCAGAAGGAAAAGTTTATAAACAGCCTTCTCCATACTTTTAAATGAAACCTTAAAATAACACTGTTTTTTTTTTTTGTTCAAAAGACCAAAATACTTCAGAGTGATCATGTGTGTTGCCTGATAAATACGGTAAATGACCGTAAAATTACAAGACAAAAGAAATTCCATAAAGATCACAATAATAACAATAAACACATAGCAAATCTGCTTAAAATATACACACCCCCTGAAAAGATTTGAGAAGGAAATCAACAATCTTGCATATTTATGCAGAAAACAGTCTTGAGTCATCTGTAGTTTGAGCAGAAGAGGTTTCCAAAGATTTAGCATATAGTGAGTGCTTGACATGTAAGAGCTACCTGGAGAACATCCTATATGTAGCTGTCACAGGTATTCTCTTAATACGTGTACTGGATTCTTTGAGCTCAGTGATCACTGATGAAGGGGTAGTTTGGAACACTGCCAATCAACTGGATGCAACCCTAAATATTAAAAACCACAATATTTTTCAAAATAACTGAGTAATAATTCCCAATAATGAATTCCTTTTCAATAATAAGTAACAATACATTTTATACTAAAATATGATTTTCATACACTCCCATGAATTCAAAACTTCATAAACTATAAGCTGTTTCTTCTTGGTAGAGAAAAGTCTGAATTATATTCTAAAAGATATGGAAATTTCTATAGGCTGAAATATATATCCATTCATTTGTTTATTGTTTATATATGTTTGTAGAGATGCATATATACTTATGCAATTATAAAAATAGAGTTTAAAAGTAGCATTAATTGCTGTTTTTATGGTATGTTTATAGAAATTTCTTTTCTTGTTTCAACCATTCACTCTTTGTATATTGTGTTTATAGACATTTCTTTCTTTTTTCAATTTCTGTTTTCTAAATATTCTCAGACTAACCCATGTAAGACATAAAGGCTATAGAGATGGGTGTCTTTTGTATAAAAAAGCAGCCAAAGGTGTGTAAAGTTGTACTCTACCACAGGATCCCACTGGAAAACATTTATTTTCATGTATGATCAATTATTTTTCAGCAACATAAATCTATTATTTCAAAATTATGTGCAACAACTTCACCTTGTAAGATGTGTAAGGTTTTTATGTTGCATTAGGCATGATTAACAATCACTTATTATTAATATTTATTTTATATTCTTTTTGGCATGAGAAAATTTTCTACGTTTCTATATGTCCTTTTTACATTGAATGTTGTTGCCACTTCTGTGCCTGAAAGGGTGAAGGAGGGAAATAAAGAGCTGATAGATAGATAGATAGATAGATAGATAGACAGACAGACAGACAGACAGACAGACAGACAGACAGACAGAAAATAATAGAGTTGACGAAGGCACTGAAAGCACTAGAAAGCACAGGTAGCAAGCTCCCATCTAATGAATGGGGAGAGCCCAAATGTACAATCTTTTCTTTCCCAGTAGTCAGCCACTGACTTTTGTGTGACATCTTGAAAATAGATGCAAAAGGAGGAGAAATGATAAATGCTAAAGGTTAGGTACTTCTGTCCTCAGAGGCAAATGGGAGACACCTGCAATGCTTTCTTCTGGAATCTGACTTTCGTGTGGTAGGTTGTCCAAAATATGGTGATGGAACTTTTCTAAGCCCCAACTCATTTTGAGAACATTAATAAAAACTACAACAGAACCTTTCAGTTGGGTAAAACATACAAAAACATCCCACAATTCTCTCCCACCACATAAATGTGATGTGTACTCTTGCCAAACATCTGACTGCTTTGGCCGCTCCTCATACGTGTGAAAAATATTAATGCAACTGGAGAATCTTAGATTTTTCTTCCTTTAAAACTTCATTCTACACTCTTTACAGAAGTTAAGGAGAGACCAAAATAAAACTGCACTTTATCCAAGTTTGTGGTTGGAAAAGATACAGATATTTAAAGACTATCCTAAGAAGCTCCCACGCAGCAAATGTGTCAGTGAGGCAATTCCTTGCAATAACTGCAGACCTCCAAACATGATGCCATGGCTTCCTTCTCACAGTTTGACTGAATGCAGGAATTGTACATTAGTTTACTCTTCAAATATTAGTTACAGAGCTCTATAGCGCAATTCTTATTCCTTATAAACACGGGGACACAAGTATTCTTCACATTCCATATAACTTGCTACAGATTTGTAATTTGTCTTCTGTAGAAACAAGTCTTCTATTGTGATGTGGTTACGATAACCTGAAGATAGGTTGATTCTGTTCAAATTGTTTTCCAAGATAAAGTCCTGCAAGCCTTGGAAACGTGTTCAAGTGTTTAGTGTAATACAAAAAGTATATAAATGTCTGCAGCAGAAATCTGATGTGTCGTACTTCATTAAAGACCTACTCATACAGATCACAGTCAGACCCCAGGGAAAGCCTAAAATCTGTGCAGCAATATAACTGTCAAATTGACACAGGAATGAGTCTGTTGATATTAGCCTGGCTAATCGTTTTGCTAATTGGACAGCCAGTCAGGCCACGGTGCCGTGGGATCGCCTTTCACTTTAACTACTCACACAGATGATGTTTGACTCAAATGTATTACTTTATATCAACACACTGAATGGCTGTAAAAATACCACCACATGTGGGGCTGCCTCCTTTTAATAAGTGTCTTCCTCAATTTTCCCCCATTACAATAGAGATTTGAACTAAAAAAAAAAATTAAAGGTTATTTAGAGGCTATCATGTGAAAGAAACGCACCCAAAAAATTATGGATGCCTATCTAGCCACCAGGGCAGCTCCTAACATCACTAGCCTGTCACTTGTTTTTCTCAAAGTAACCTCCTTCAATTTGACCTGGCTTTGGTTTCCTATGTGTGTGGCACTGTGTCTTTTCTTTCTGTCCCCTTCATACCGCTGAGACCTCATCTTTCCTCTCAAGTCACATCTAAATTAGATGCCTTGTATTTTCCCCATTTAAGTTAGTTGCATACAAATATTTTCGCATAATTGATGAAACTTGAATGCAACCCAAGGCATGCACAGTTTAAAGTAAAGTGAATAGTTTGTATTAAGGATCAGAGATTCTGATTGGCTGAGGTTGATTGTCCATCACTTCCTTAGATTCCTGGTTTTCATCTCCAAAATAAAAAGTTCCAATATATGGTAGATTCAGAGTTACTGTTAGTAAATCATATACTGGCTATTTTACCAAAACCAACCAGACCAAAATCTCACAAGACAAATAATTTCATTGTATGAATTAGAAAAAAGAATCATAATATATATATATATATATATCCTTCATTCTTTGATTTTCTGTGGCAGCAAAAACAGTAGATGTTGGATCCATTAGAGTACCAAAATTTAAAACCAGGCATTGAGATGCATGTTGAGGTTTACAAGATCCCTAAAAATAATTAAGTCTTCAAAAATGAATTCGTTATAAAAATATTTCATTGCAAAGTCTAGCATTAAGTAAATTGTTCCATCTTGGGAATAAAACTACTGTAGGCCTTTTATCTCTTTTGAATAATCTGGTTTTTGAAGTGTTGTTTAGAAGTTTTAGTTCATTTGATGACTCAAATTACCTGTATGTTATTTTGCGATAATATTCAATTATTCCATTTCACTCCCATTGAATGTGTGTGTGTATGTGTATGTGCATGTGGGGGTACATATTCGTGGATTTGTGGTCATGTATAAATGCCACAGGCTATGAGTGGGAATCAGAGAACAACTAGTGACGGTAGTTTTTCTTTTTCTACCATTTGAGTCCAAAGTTTGAACCAGGTCATCAGGGTTGGTAACAAGTACCCACTGTGCCATCCTGTCTGCCTTGCAATGATAATTTTAGCTCAAATAAAAATTTTCTACATGTTACACTATCCATTGGAAACTATGAAACTGAATATAGCTAAACTTTTTTTCCTATTTATGATCTATGTGAATACAGATGGATGTTGATAAAATCAGTAGAAATAAAATTTCTCTATATCTTTTGTATATTCTGTGTATTTGTACACTATGGGGGGAAATCTATTGATATTGAAAAATAAATTATTCCAGAGAACATATCATTTTGAACGTGGGTTTTAGGCTGAAGAAGCAACTTTTCTTTTTAGGTTCTTTAATAAATAAGCAAAAGGACAGATTTCATATTAGATAATGTTTATACAACATAACATGTCTTCTTGTCCATATTGTCCCCATATGCTTATTGTGTGTTTTTCCTAGTGTGCCCGATTGCTTATCACAGAGAAGCTTCTGCTCATCCTTTGCCTGGCATTTCTTTCTACTTGGAATATTTCCCAGCCCCCACCAAGACTACTGGTGTGACTTGGGGCTCATACCTAAGCTAAATCTTTTTCCCTCCAAAGATAGACCTTATTGCATTCTTCCTATCCCTTCCTTAGAGGCTGTTAGCAGTTCCTTCCTCTTGTGTTTTAACATTTAATGATCCTCTCAGAATTTCTTTCCATGATCTGATGGCTAATCTTGATTTGTCAACTTGATACACCTGGGAAGAAAGAACCACAGTTGAAGAATTACTTCCATCAGAGTACTCTGTGGACAGTTCTTTGAAAATCATCATCATCGTCATCATTATTATTACTGTAAATTGATTTGAGATGGTGTAGGAGGGCCTTCTGTATTTGTATTGCTTTCATTGGTTGAATAAAGAAACTGCCTTGGCCTTTTGATAGGGCAGACTTAGACAGGCAGCATAGACAGAACAGAATGCTGGGAAGAAGGGAAGTGTGGCAGATGCCATGAATCTCTGGCCGGAGATAGACAGACGTAGGTTAGAATCTTGTCAGTAAGCCACAGTCACATGGTGATACACAGATTTAATAGAAATGGATTAATCAAGATGTGAGAGTTAGCCAATAAGAGGCTAGAGCTAATGGGCCAGGCAGTAATTTAATTAATACAATTTCTGTGTGATTGTTTTGGGTGTAAGCTAGTCGGGCGGGAAAAACAAGGGGCCAGCTCTTTACAACAGTGAGAGCACAGAACATTGGTATGAGAGAGCACAGTCCACTGTTGGTGCAGTCATCCTGAGGGTGCTGAGCCTGCGCTGTATAAGAAACAGAATGGAGCAAGCCAGCAAATGCTGATCCTCCATGGTCTCTGCTTTAGTTTCTGACTTCAGGTGTCTGCTTGAGCCCATGATCTGGCTTCCCTCCATGATCCACCATAACCTGCAAGCTGAAATAATCACCTTTGCTCCCAAGGTATCTTTTGATTAGAATATTTTATCTTAGCAGCCTATTGATATTCACGGTGTAGTTAACTATGAACATGCCAGTAGGATGCTCATGTTTTCTTATCAGAGCCTTAAATATCTGCTGCTGTATTATTCAATTGTCCAGCCAAAGCACTCATCTTAAAGATGAAGGAAAACAAGATTGAAACAAATTTTATCATTTTTCAGACCTTGCTGTCTTTACGTGGCAATATATTACCACATTTATCAGAAATCCTTTAAGTAGTAACGTATTTTTAATCTATTTCCCTGTAATGTTAGAACCACATGTGTTATTCAAATCTAATTAATTAAATGAGCAAGTAGTGTGACTTTGTAAAATTACTGTTGGTGCTAGATACTATGTTTCGTGAGATCTTGTCATCAGATTTATTTAGGTAAATGATAAAATAAGCTGAGTAGGGGCAGCAGGATTGGAAGAAGGCTGCAGATTACTGTCTTCTAAATGAGATATGGCCACCGGAACCATGAACTCACAGTGGCCGATTATTATGGCACTCCTCTACTAGAGCCCTTCCAACACTCAGGCAAGGAGAGTCAGGGACCCATGGAGTCATACCACATTCTCCACATCACCTGGTAAACGACAAATTCCAGGAGAGAGGAAGGCATGGCATCCAGCTGTGTAAAACAGCTGGTGAGCACAGCAGTCTCTTATGGTCAGTTTCAAACTTGGGGTCATACAAGACTGTCTTGACTAAACTCTGGAGAACCCTTAAGCAAAACCAAACCTGAAAAGAAGTTTATAAAAATCACATAGGGAAGGAAGGCTGATTGGAGCAGGAAGGAAGTGGGAGAGACAGTGGGAGGAAGAATATACAAAATATACAGTGTACCTGTTTAAAAGTGTAGAAGAACTAAATTCACCTGGGAGCACCTCACATTGCCTATAGATAATATAAAATATTGCAATCAGGTGTGTTAAACAATGGATTCCCTGTTAATTTGCCTTGGGAGGTCTACACGGAGACTATGATGTCACTACGATGACCATGGAACCTCAGTTCAATTCCTACCTCCCACTGGAGGTACAAAAAAAGGGGGGAGGAGGAAAACTGAAACAAGCAAATTACAGAAAACACCCAGTAAACAAATGAAAAGAACCCAGTCACTACAGTAACTATGACTTTCAAAATCCTAGGCAAACTAGATCTCAGCTGCCTGCCCCTGATCCAGCCACACGGAGCTTTAGAGGTTTTTTCCCTCTGGCAGTTTGGGGCTAGTATGCTTTGCTCTTTACTTTTGTTCCTAAGTTGTCTCAACCTTGATCATTTATTGTCATCCATATCTCAGTGCAAACATCACCTTTGCATATCTTCCCTCGAGACACATGAATGCCATCTGTCCATCATTGCAGCTTCATCTCTCCATTTCTCTAGATTGTACCAACATCTCACACTATCATTTTATTTTTCCTAACTAGTGCAATGCACTAAGACAGAAATCAGAGGCCTCGTGATAGCAAAATCCTTCTTGTGTGTAGCGGTTATTTCCCCACTGCCTATAGCAATGGTGTTTATTGGCTAAAACAGATTTCTAAATAAGTATTGGTTCCTTTGTCTCTATGCCCCTAGAAGAAAACACCTGCTAGAACTTAGTAGGGGATACTTAGATAGGGTCTGTAGTGTGTGATTTTGTTCCAAGTTATATTCATAAAGTCAGCAGCCCATCATAATGATTTTTGCTTAAATATAAGTTGAAAAAGTAGGAAAATTTGTTTTTAGCACCTAATTTGAATTTGACGAAAAGAAAGCATCGCACTGTGAATGGGCCCACATAATTTGGTTGAAACTGATCTGATGTGGATTTAAGATACATTAAAGGGGTTTGGAATTGAAGACAAGGGTCTGTAAAGATAATATATTATTCTAGCCTTCATTGCTTCCCTAAAATTGAAACTGCGTTCCCCGCCAGCCTCCTCTGGGAAGGAAGGCTTCCTCCTGCCGGGGGTTTGCCTACATTTGATTGTTCAGCTGTATAGCAAACAGTGTGGGTTCAGCAGAGGTCTCTGCCATAGCCCTCCCGAAAATCACCATTCAAACATCCTACGACAGGGATCAGGCTTCGCTTTAAGTGCTGCTCCCGACACATACGTGTGTTCTAGTCATTTAGGGAGGTGTGATTAAAAACCATTATGTGCCCTAACAGATGTGACCTTAAAGAATCTACTATGGTTTAAAAGAAAGAAAAGAAGGGAAAAAAAAAGGAGGCAAAAAATATTGCATAGCCATAGTGGTTAGACTAACACCAGGAAAGTATTATGGGAGCTGAGCCACACTGAACAACTTTCATTGATTACTACCTTCTGTTTCAAGAAAAATACCACAATGCTTAAGAATGAGATACAATGTTCTTATCCCAGCCCCCTCTTCCCATCGCCCTCCTCTGCTGGTTCTAATGAGGAAGAAATTGAACCCCACGGTTGGTGGATTTTAAATGCTCTTCACTGAAGAGGAATTACTGGATTGCTACCATCTTCATTTCCTCTACTCACAGATAATTCAACCCATGTGCTGTGAACGTATAAAACAAACAAAATAAAACCATGGAAACCATTTAGAAAATGAAATCTCCTTGTTTCAAAAGTCTTTCGTAAATGCTAAAAAAGTCTGTTTAGTGAACATTCTGTTATGCGGCTCACCTGTCCTGAACACATGTACTCCTGCTAATTTCTCAGAAATTCATGCACGTATCTCAGAGGTTCTTAGATTTAACGCCTGGATTGTAGTGTATTTATAAATCCCAGCTACTGTGCTAACAACGGAGTAACACGCAATTGGCCAATGCAACAGCCGAGTAACTTTGAATCAATAATCTGTGCTGTTTTTAAAGATTGGGAGAATTTTCAACTCCTTGAGCCAAAAATAGTTTTGTCTTCAGACAGATAATATAAAGTTATAAGTCATTTTTTAAAAATAAGTCTTGATTAAATTAATTCTTTATGTTGGGGGAATGCCACAACATTTGTGAAGGTCAAGCATATCTTGTAGGAATCTGTTTTCTCCTCCTACCAGATGGGTCATGAAGACTGAACTCATGTCTTCAAGCTTATGCAGTGAGCACTTTTCCCCACCGAGCCATCTAGCCTGCTCTCTTTCCTTCCTTCCTTCCTTCCTTCCTTCCTTCCTTCCTTCCTTCCTTCCTTCCTTCCCTCCCTCCCTCCCTCCCTCCCTCCTTCTCTCCTTCCTTCCTGTCTTTTTTTTTTTTTCTGACTGAGCCATGTCTTGAGCCTTATACAAAAGATACAGTCTGTCAGTTTAAAGGTTGGCTTCATCAATACCAGGCACAAAATATTGGATAAAGACATTGGGAAAATAACCCAGATGGTAAGAATCCTTAATATGTGATCAGGAAGAACTGAGCTCAAATATCAGGCATGGTGCTGAATACCTATAACCCCAGGGAAGGGATGAGGAGCAGTGTGGAAGATCTCTGGGAATTCATGACCCACCAGCCTAGCTCTGGTTCAGTGACATTCCTTGTCTCAAGACAACAGAGGTAACATAGAGAAAGAACACTCGGTAGCCTCTTCTAGACTCAGCGTGCAAACACTTGACACACAAGCAGTTACCAACATCTACCCATAGCATGAGCTCATGTGCACACACACATGCACACATACACATGCATGTGCACGTATTGCAGTTTCTTAGAAAGATAAGTTTATTAGTTATATGATTTATTTACTGTAATAATGTTCCTTCCATGAGACCAGACTAAATATCCCCACTTTATCAGGCTGGGAACAGTTTTTAAACTTTAATATTATTCTCATTTAATGTGGTTTTATTGTACTTATATATTTTTCCAGCAATAGCCTTACTAAGAGTGCTGTTTCATATTGTAAAAACTAACTATATTTATTTTGTGCTGTAAAAACTGAAACTTTAAGAGAATTAAACTTATCACAGTTAAGGGTTTATAATTTTTGCAATGTTTTGTTAAGTTATTAACAGTTTAAAGATACAATTAAGTGAAATGTATTTTATAATAAAAATATGTTTAAGGATAAAAAGTATGTTTGGTTTCAATTGTATCATGAATAATAAGGCAAATATAAAAATATCCATTTCTGAAATTTAAATAAATTTGTTGCTCAAAATGAGCCCCATGAACACAGTTGTCTGCCTTTCCTAATTTCAACCAATTTAAAAATTGCTCTAATGTTTGTAAGCTAAGGGTCTGCTGCTATGGGTAATTGCAATATGTTATATAGGTTTAATGGTCTACCTGGTAGGTTCCATAAAGTTGTGTTGCAATCAAGAACATTATATTCTACAAATAGATAATAGAAACTTTTGAGAAACACAAAGCTCTATCAGAAAAAAAGGAAACCAAAGAATTGTTCCTGAATCAATGGTCCAAGAAGGCACCTTCCCTACTCCAGGGTCTCAGATCCCAAACCCCACTCAGAAATCTGGGGGAAACTAGCAAAGTATCAGGTAACTAACAAATGCTGCTGACAAAGACTTTGTAAAAATGAAGCATACACATGCAGTGGCTAGATATGATTCAGAATGAGTCTAAGGTTTCTTTACGGCTTTTTTGTTTTGTTTTGTTTTTGAGATATGGTTTCATGGTTTAGCTCTGGCTGTCCTGGAGCTCACTCTGTGAACCAGACCAGACTCTTCTCAAAATCACAAAAGTCTTCCTGCATCTGCCCCCCTTCCCCATCCCCAGGTGCTCAAGGTTTGTTCCACATACCAGCACGATACTAAGATTTCTGAAACGTCATAGAGTCCATCCTGGGTTTAGTGGTATAACCTGGCTGTCAGGAGAACTTCCTATTCTTGTGGAGGACTGGAACTTGGTTCCCAACACCCATACTGTGGTTTACCACTGTCTGTAACTCTAATACCGATTCCAGTGTTCTCTTCTGGCTTCCACTTGATAACAGTACACCTGTATACAGGAGAGCCAACACTCACATAAATAAAATATAAAGGAATTCTGTGTGTGTGTGTGTGTGTGTGTGTGTGTGTGTGTGTGTGTGTGTGTTTGAAGGAGACAAGTAGATTTTCCCAGAGCAGGAAATACAGCAAGACCCACAATAACACCATCCAACCAGCACAGTCAATAGAGAACACTGAAAACATAAAGTTAGAAGGTACTACGTATAACCAGGCTACATCTGTTGTGTTATGAGCAGCAGGCTGTGTCTTGCCACCCGGCCACCCACATGGCTAGCTTTATCCGAAATAATTACACCGAAACTGTATTCTTTTAAACACCGCTTGGCCCATTTCTATCTAGCCTCTTCTAGGCTAGCTCTCACACCTGGACTAGCCCATTTCTAATAATGTGCTGTAGCCCACGAGCCGGCTTACCAGGAATGATCTTAACCTGCGTCTGTCTGGAGTGGGACAATCATGGCGACTCTCTGACTCAGCTTCTTTCTCCCAGCATCCTGTTCTGTTTTCTCTGCCTACCTAAGGGTTGGCCTATGAAATGGGCCTAGGCAGTTTCTTTATTAATAAGAAATCACTCCCACATCATACATCGAACTCCTTCTTCAATGGTTTACACTGTATCTTACCTAGAAGACCTCTCAATGATCTGTTGGTCTTCCTGAAGCTATTGCATTTTTAAAATTTAACAAACAGAAAACTTCTTTCTGTTCCTTTGATAAGGAGGGAATTTGAAATTTTAGAGTGAAAACCCAAGAAATTTTAGAGTGAAAATGAGCAGGAAAAATGTAGTATAACAAGGTTAGTCTGAAAAATGTTTTAAGTTGATGTCCTGAACTAGGGAGGTCACTTCCTTTTTGAGAATCTCTGTTTGCTCCTGTACAAAATGAAATAGTGATGTGGAAATGAGAGTAGTTAGCAGCCAAATCGTACCATGGAGAGAGGAGGTTCTCCTGACGTCACACCCTTAGTCAAGAAACTATTGGTCACTGATAGCTGTTAAAATAAAGGAGAAGGAGACGGCTTTCTTTAAGGGTGTGATCCTTCGTAGGTGGACCACCCTGCCGTAAATGTCCATGGCAGCACCAACTGAACTCAGTGGACTTAAAAAAAATGGTATGAGGAAATAAAGACTGGTAGGCATGGAAGGGGGATTTAGAAGAGGGGGGTTAATATCAAAATACAATATATGAAACTCTCAGAGAACTAATAAAATATTTTTTTTAATTATTGGAAACAATGCCTATCAAGGACCCAATGAGATAGGCACGATGACACACATTCTTATTCTCCTTTGTGAGGCTAGGGTGGAAACATCTCTCGTTCAAAGTCAGACTAGAGCACAGAAGGAGACACTGTTCTCCACAGGGTGGGGGCAGAGAGGAAGAAAGAGACTGAGAGACAGGAAGGATGAGCGAGAGGAGGAGGAGAGAGAGAGAGACAGAAACAGATGCCAACACACAGAGAAAGGAGGGCTATGCTTGTTTTATCTGCAAAATATCAGAACCTAATACATATATAATAAAAAAAATACATGTGCATAATAAGTAGATGCGAAAGACACTCTTCATTTAAAAAGGGCAACTTGGACTGTTGAGGCTATTTTGCCATGATCTAGAGACTGCAAAAGGAGTAAGCTGTTGACGAGTTCCCTAAAGTTAAGCGTGCTGGTATCATCAAACGTATCAGAGACGCTAACTGTTGTGTGACAACTTTAATAGTTATCAATAAATCTGACTCAAAACCCCCTTAAACTCTGGTTGGTATTGTTTGGACATCCTTACAGGACTCATGTCTAAAGTAGTTTATTATAAATAAAATATTTAACAGTCATGGATGGATCAGGTACAGGGCCTTAAATGATTTTTTTCACTTCAAGTAAGCAAATTGAACTTATAATATTTCATGCATTTTGATGTAACAAATGACTTCATGGGGGCATAACAGGAAACCACACTAATTTTCCATCAGTTGTTCTGTTGAAGATTGTCCTACTGTAATATTTTGTAATATTTTGATTTGAGGGCATTTGGGTTTATTTCTAGCAGAATTTTAGAGTAGACATATTCTGTCCTGACATGGTCATTCATTTCTGTCTCAGGACCTAGGTACATTTTAATAGATGGGATGAGAGAGAAAGACTGTTTTGTCTCTCAAGGAATTGCTAAACCAGATGTTGAAAGGGAGGGGGGATTTTTAGGTTTTAGTTGAAAAGCACTATCCGACAAATTAAAAACTGACATCCAATCAGTGACAAAGCCTCTGGCCAGATAACTCTGGGCACTTCTGAATCCACCTCTGGTCCCTTATGTACAACCCTGAGAGGGGCCTTTTCCGGGTCACTTCTTATTGTATATTTGGTGGAGGATTTGTGTTCGGGCAGGCAAATGACCACCTGTTTCTAGATCAAAGTCATCCATCGCCAGTGTTGCTCACTGAAAGCAGGGCCAGTGTTGGATTTAATTTTACAAAAGTCGCAGAAATAATTAGCTCCTGGTTTTAATACATTTCAAATTTTAATATAGTTTAGTCTTGATATTTTAGTATATACCACCATGATATTATAATTAGTTTCCCTGGATTATCTGTTTCATATTCAGTTCCTAACAAAGGAGAAAAGTCTCGTTATCACCTTACCAAGATACTCTTTAAAATCTTCTTTTTTTCTGTTTCAGTGGATTTTCAAAACAATAATATTGACCTTGAATGACCTTGTTATTAACATCAAAACTTGTTTTTTACATATAAGATGTTTTTAGGTGAGTATTGTGCATCTGGACAGCATGCCACCCTTCCTTAACTTTGAAATTTTTCTGGTTATCGCTTACTTAAGATTTATATTAAAAACAGAAGAAAAAAAAAAAAAAACTATGAAAAGGAATGCCTGCCCATGATCCTTAAAGTTGGGTAAACACCAGAACTTCCACCAGATTCCAAGAGGGGGCAGTGGAAGCCCACATATGTGTTCCTTGGCGCTGCTGGAGAGGTAAAAAAGAAAAAAAAAAAAAAAGAAAAAAAAAATCTCCAAAAAAGAAAATCTCTCTAAAGGGAAACTTGTCTTAACGCAGCTACTTAAGGAAAAGGAGAATTATGGCGCTTAGTTAGCGTGTATTGACACCATATGTAACTCCACCTCCCCCCTCCACATTTTGTATTCATTAATGATAAAAAAAAAAATTATCAGGGACCAATCAAGGAGATCTTATTAGGGTCAATGACCTATCTCTCTTTCATATTAATTGTACGAAAATTATCCTTAAATAAAAATCCATCAAGCAAGTAAGAGACTTTTCAAGTGACCATATTTATTTTCATGATGTCTATAACAAAAAGAAAATGTAGCTTGAATATTTTATTTAAAAAAAAACTCATTCTCCGGGTGAAAGTATCTTTTTAAAATTATGTGACTTTTAAATACATGTTTTAAAAGATAGTAGAACTCTGGATTTTGTTTTATTTTTGCTGGTGATGTTAAGATATGCTTTATTTGAATTTTTTTATATCACATGAATAAAAGTAGATAACATATTGAGTGCCCAGTTGTCCATTTTCATAAAGCTGTTGAGTTTTGAATGAATGCATCCATTACATTTGAAAGTGAAAGCATCCCCAAGACCAACGCAGCTTGTTAAAGCAACAAAATGAAACAAACCAGTCTAAATTAATACGAAGGAAAATATGGTTAAGTCTGGTTAAGAAACATTTCAGTACTTTTTCCTGCTTATTCTCTTCATTTGCTGGAACCCTACTCCTGCCTTCTTTTTATTTAATGTTTTTCCTTTGTTCTCTGTGCTTTTTCTCTACAAACCTCAAAACCCACTAAGTAGTGAAAATGTACACTCCATCACATTTGAATCTCTTCTACAATTAATACTTCCAATTTGTTTTTTTCTTATAATAAAATTACTGTCTCTATGCCTTTAAAGTTTATAGCTATAGATAGCATTTTATTTAAGCTATGCATCTATTTTGTAATTATAAAATAATAGACATCAGATTGTATAGCATTTAGGAAATCTGGATACCAACGTGGAGTCCATTTCAATAAGTCGGACTTCCCTTCCCTAAGACATGCTAGCACCTTGTCTAAACGTTTCCCTTCGTTTTCCAATGCATGCCCATAAAATAGGTGTCTGTCTCATATCTTTCTGCGTCTAATTTCAAGTGAACAAATTTATATTTGTGATGGGTGTGCATATATACATAGCCAACATAGAACTTTAAAACTTACTTGGTAATCTATATTGCAGACCTCTCCAAGCCCCTGGTCCTTTACTGTGTGACTTTAAGTGGCTCCCATCATTCCTGTATCTGCTCTGCACTCGGCACCAGCAATTTATTTTTCTCCCCTGTAAATGAACGATATAACTGAAGCCGTTATAGGATCTAGGGATCAAAAATCAACCAGTGTTCCTTCATAGCAGTTCAGCAGCTTTTTGACTCATATACCCCGTCCTTTTATTTATTTATTTGTTTTATTTTTATTTTTATTTATTTTTTTTTTTTTTTGGTTTTTCGAGACAGGGTTTCTCTGTGGTTTTGGAGCCTGTCCTGGAACTAGCTCTTGTAGACCAGGCTGGTCTCGAACTCACAGAGATCCACCTGTCTCTGCCTCCCGAGTGCTGGGATTAAAGGCGTGCGCCACCACCACCCGGCTTTACCCCGTCCTTTTAAATGAGGTTTATGGCCAGCCTACAAGCCAGCTATTCACTACAAAACAGAAGTGTTCGATAAGAAGGTGGATGTTAACTACATGGTTTTAAGGATGTGACACACATTTCATTGATTAGATTTTAGGAACAGAAACAAGGGAGTTTGGGACTCCTGATTCATGAGGCTTTGAATATGAAGCTTTGCACATAACTAAACTGTCCTTGAAAGTGAGAGAGGGATCAGAATGACGCCATTCCCACCCCCATGGTCACATGACCTGAACTGTTTTCAGATTCTGACTTTCGTTATTCTATAAAAGATATAAGTTAAAACAACTCTACCATTAAACATATCACAAGCATGCACTCAGTAACCAAACCTAAATTTCAGCTACCAAATATTGAAAAACTTGACAAAGTTGGTGACTATTAATATTAATGAAAATCTCTTAGATGGAAATGGGTCTGTTTTCTGCCTTACCCCATCTCTGTGAAAATTCTTTGTATAACACTCAGACATTGTGGTCTATAGAACTTGCGAAAACAGCTGTGTATTTGATAACACACTCACAATGAGCATAAGATCGATTGAAAATAGCAGTTGCACTTATGCATGTATTTAGACTATTTACTCTTCTGGAGAAATATGCTCATAACTTCCATGGGCCTGGAATTGTCTTGAACTGGACAGGAAATTCAGAAAAATAGGATTGACTGAGATCCTTCAAACCGAGTTCCTCAGTACAAATGCTAGTGTCCACTCCATCATAGTTTAATATGTTTTTTCAGCTTATACATATCTCTAAAAATTGACATATTCTGTAAACAATATGTTAATAAATAGTATTTATATATACAAATAGTCACACATAACACATTCACATATACAATTACAAATGAATATTTGACGAATCCTTTATTTACACTCAGACTTTTTTGTAAATGAAACATTTGGCATCTCCTTTCTTGTAGACAAATAAATAAAATCATGCTTGCACGTTTGAATGCCACAGACTTTCATTTCATACTTGGAGGCAGGTTTCACGGCTTTGTGATGGTTGTTTGTTTTTCGGCTTTCTTTTTCACACTAAACTGTGTTAACTTTCTACTGAAGTTGCTCAATTTGACAACGCCCAGTGTGTGTGGAAACACAGGACCTTTTTAGCATGCCTTTTCAGGATCAACCTCTCTTCCCAGAGGAATCTAAATCCAAATTGGATTTAAAACTCGGCAGAGGAGGCCTGGCTTGACAGATGAGCTACTTGCAGAAACCAAAAGAATGAACCTTCGATGGATCATTCCATGCAGGCCTGAAATTGTCACTAACAACAGGAGCTGCACGGTGAGCTCTGCTTGCTCGTGATGGCACTGTGTGATGAGGCCTAGACACCATCATTCTGATTCTGCTAAGCAAAAAGGTACCTACCCACGCGGGACATCCTTGGAAGGCATGCAGGATACAGTCTCTCATAGACAGATATCAAGCTCCAGGACCTACCTGAGGTATGGTGCTTCCTGAAGGCTTTCATTCTAAGTGAAAACACAAAACGGGATGGAGAATCACCGGGGAATGGCAGCAATTCAGTCAGAAAAGAGGCTGTGGGTGATCCCCCTTGATGACATCCAAGCAAAGGATAAAACACAAAAGAATTGAGTCAGTGAGGGCTTTGAGACCAGATACTTAGCCTCCATGTTTGAAATATTCATAGGCTATAAAGATCCTGTTTAGCCGGGCAGTGGTGGTGCACGCCTTTAATCCCAGCACTCGGGAGGCAGAGGCAGGCAGATCTCTGTGAGTTTGAGACCAGCCTGGTCTGGTCTACAAGAGCTAGTTCCAGGACAGGCTCCAAAACCATAGAGAAACCCTATCTCGAAAAACCACAAAAAAAAAAAAAAGAAAAAAAAAAGATCCTGTTTAGAGATTTTATTTTTTTAATGAGCATCATCTGGGGCCCAGCCCATTGTGGGTGGTACCACTCCTGAGCTGGTTTGTCCTGAGTGCTATAAGAAAGCAGACTGAGCAAAACCTGAGCAGAGCAGAGATCAGTCAGCAACAGCCCCTCCATGGCCTCAGCATAACCTCCGGCCTCTTCTTTCTGCTCTGAGTTCCTTCCTCGACTTTCTTCCATGGTGAATTGTGATACGAAAGTGTAAATGAAATTAACCCTTTCCTCCACAGGATGCATTTGGTTGTGGTGTTCATCAGAGCAACAGTAACCCCAACTAAGACAAGCATGCCATACTCTGTATCCCACTAATTCCTCCTAAGTCAACAGAGCAAACCCCGGACTGATTTAGTTCTCAGAAGACACTCTGTAATGACACTGTGACTGCCAGGCTTTGGGGTAGGATGTTATTGGTCTCCAGGTATTCAGAGGTCAGGAATATCTGGATATACAATTCAAGGACTCAGAAAGTTACCGCTAACAAAGGTCCAGCCTGCCTCAGACGTTACAGCGTCCAGGTGGCGATCATAGGATTGTGTCTACCTGGACCAGCTGTGGGCTAAGAACAAACCAGTGTAAAGTGGGAATGTGTGGCCTTAAATGACCATGCTGGCTGGACATAGAACTGCTAGAACTTCAATAAAAATACCACAAAGTTTAGATTTTTTTTCCCCCACTATTTGCCTTTTCTCTAAGAATTTCAGGAAGGTATTGCTTTGGAAAACACATGTCTTAAATATAGTCACTGAAATAAAGCATCAAATTAAACAGAACAAATATTTAAATCGTGTGTCACAAACCATTCACAATATATCTATAAACAGTAAAGCACTTTAATGTTCATAACTATCATTAAAATATCATTGGGAGTAGATTATTATGAGACTGGAGTGATGGCTCAGAGGTTAAGAGTGCTTGTTGCTTTTGCAGAGGACCTGGATAGTTTAGTTCCTAGCACTTACTTGAGTAGGTCCCAACCTACTCCAGTTCCAGGGGATGCCGTGCCTCTCCGGCCTCCGCAAGCACATGGTACATAGACACACACTCTGGCACAGCACCCCCAAATTTCTAAGTGTTTTCCTCATTATTTTTAAGGGAATACATCTTTTAAATTTTTTATTTTTGGCTATTACATACATGTTAACAATGTCTTGTGACCATATTCATACTCTGTATTATTATTTTACCCCCTCCCACTCCTGCTAAGCCCCTCCCAGCTAGCCACGCACCTACTTGGATGGGTGTGTGTGTGTGTGTGTGTGGTGTTGTAGAAGTAAACACAAGTGTTTTGATGTCATGAGTACAACAGCTATGTCATTCCCAGAAGGCAGTGCTTCATAAGTTACTGCTGGTCCTCAGTTTCTTACAAGTCTTTCTTCTTCGTCTTCTATGAGGTCCCCTGGGCCTTGGAGGCAGTGATACCCTTGTCCTCCTTAAATGTTTGTCTTAAAGACAAAATATAAACAAAGAACTTCAATGAAAAGTTTAAACAAGTTGAGAGAGGAAATAATAGACATTTCCAATTAAGAAATGACAAAAAAATAACTGTAGGAATGAAATATTCACGTGTCTGGTAATGCAGTATGCCACCCCCTCTTTAAGGGCATGTATTGAACAATGCAGGAAAAAAAGGCATTTGGTTTGTCAGAGCCTCCCTGTGTTCCTCATTAGAGCTTTTCCTCTCCTGGAAAGCTTTCGGGACTTCTATGAAACAGACATTGTGGGGTGTGAAACTGTCAAATGCAGACAAAAGGCTTCCAAGGGGCCTAGCCCTGCCTTAGAAGGCGCTTGTTTTCCGTCTCAGAATGGAGCTTGCCTGTGATGAGGTCTGTTTTTTCTAAGACTTGGCAACAGCTGACTGGTGAAGTTCGGTCTTTGCCGGAAGTCTTAGCTACAGCGGTGGCAAGGGTTAATATGAAACCCGCCACAGCATTTTGCACCGTCTCCCAGGAGAGCTCGCAATGGATTTCCACTGCCACTGGACATAATGGCTCGCAGCTGCAGCAACCCATGGCAACACTTGATATTCCCGTCGCTAATAGAGCAGGGCTTTTGGTAGAAATGAAACAATCCTTGGTACTGGGCGCTGTATTGTGGCTGGGGTCAGAGTTCCTACACCACAACCTAAAATGAACTTACAGACCTGAACCAAATTTTTCCCAGCTTTTGGGTGGGTCCCTTATCTAGCCATTTAGCCATTCAGACATCAGTCAGTCAATTTTGCAGAGCCAAAGATAGAACCTAGGGTCTCACACATAGTAAGCCAGATTTCTGCTACTGAACTGGATCCCTAGTCAACTTGGTTTTTTTGTTTGTTTGTTTTTTATTTTTTGTTTTCATTTAGACAGAGTCCCACTAGGTTTCCTGAGCCACCCTACCACTCACTCTGTATTTTAGGAAGACCTTGATGTCATAGTCTTCCTGTGTCAGTCCCCTAATAAGCTGGGATTTTAAACCTTGACGGCCAGGCTTGCCTTTATCTCTGCTTTCTATAAAAAGTACCCGTGGGGAGGCAAGTACAAAGTTTAAAAATCAAGTAAAGTGACTCGGGAAATTTATGTTTCTGGTGTAAATGAAATTGATGTCTGTCTTTCACAGGATAATTTTCATCTTCTTAAAAATAATTTGACTGCCGGGCGATGGTGGCGCACGCCTTTAATCCCAGCACTCAGGAGGCAGAGGCAGGCAGATCTCTGTGAGTTCGAGACCAGCCTGGTCTACAGAGCTAGTTCCAGGACAGGCTCCAAAGCCACAGAGAAACCCTGTCTCGAAAAACCAAAAAAAAAAAAAAAAAAAAAAATTTGACTTCATTTTTCTAGGTTGTAGGATAAATGGTCAAGTATATAAAAAAAAGTAACATAAATGCACTGAAATCTTCTACTCCCAGCACATCAGAGGCCCTGAGCTAAGATGTTCCACTATTGGGGATATTATTTCATCAGGATATAGCTCTGAGCACCTGAAATAAGTGGTAAGGAAGGAGCCACCGTCCATCATTTAGAGAATTATCTCTTTTTTTGTCCTTTTTCCTTTTACTAAAAATGGATTCTTTTCCCATGTATGTTCTGATGATGAGTCCCCCCCCCCACCTCTGCTCCTCTCAGCTCCTCCCCACTTGCCCTTCCATTGAGATACATTCTTTCTCTGTTTCTCATTAGAGAAGAACGGGCTTCTACAAGATACAAATAAAGTGAATCAGAATGGAATAAGATTGAACAAAAGCTATCTTATTATCGTTGGACAAGACAAACCAACAGAAGGATTAGAGCCCAGGAGAAAGCCCCTAATTAGAGACCCGCTCGTCTGCACACTCAGGAGTCCCACAAGAACACTGAACTTGAAGTTATAAAGTTATACTATACAGGCAGAGGACCTGGTGCAGACTCAAGTAAGCCCTGGACGTGCTGCTCCAGTCTGTGAGCTCACATGACCTTTGCTCCCGTGATTTATAGGACTTTGTTTTCTTAGTGTTCTCTATTTCCTCTGGCTCTTACACTCTTTCCACCTCCTTTTCCATGAGTTCTCAAGCAGTTCCCAAGACTCTGACCCTATTTTGTTAACTTCTCTACTCCCTATAGTCTTAATCTATAAATTTTGTCTAGTCACTTCTCAGTACCTATTGTGTCTTCCGTTGCTTGGCCACGTTAATGCTCTCAGTAGACAACGTTGCCAGGCACAGAGTGTGGTATGTGCTTATTTCATTGAAAACCGTTTGAGAAGTTGAGATGCACTGACGTCATTTATACTCCTTCCTCTCTCCAGTTCAACTCCTCCCAGATTTGTACCACCACCTCTTCTATAATTCACAAATTCTTCTTCAATAATTAACGTACTTACATCTACACACAACTCACTAAACCAATTAACATGACCCTCATCAAAAAGACCCACAACTGGTCAATGCAGAAACTAAGTAGCCATGGAGTACACTGCCCTAAATGGGATATCTGTTACACAGTTCCTACACATAAGGTTTGGGGTACATCTCAGAAGAGGCAGGAAGAAGGAAAAGAACAAGGACAGCTACAGTAAGACGGTGTCTTCTGGAGAGGACAGGTATGCTATACCTATGCCATTTTTGTAGGCAAGTCCTTCATTTAGTCAACTATCCTGGAAAAACAAACACTTGTGTCATCTAGAAAATGTGGTTTTAAATATACTCTCAACATTTACAATATCCAAAAAATATCTCTATGTAGATATATCTATTATTTATAAAGAGAAAGATAGATATCTATATGTATATATATAAAGAGATGTAGATATAGATGTAGATGTGTTTGCATCTATTGAACAATATCTATTTATATATCAATTTATATATTGATCAGTCTGTATTAGCCCACCTCTTAATATTATTAATATCTATTTGTATGTATCACTTATCATTCAGGTATTAATGACTACTAATTGAAATTTACCTGCATATCATATACCTATCTAATTTAGATATTGTATGTGACATTTTTATTTTACAAATGTGTTTTAGTATCTCACATTTCATATGTATATATACATATGTGTGGATGCAGGCCTCACTGTGGGAAAGCCTTAGGAATCCCACAGTCTTGTGCAATACTAAAAATCAACTTGTGACAGCATTTCAAAGCATCAGGAAGCACTGGGGACAATCGATGATGTCATGGAGGCCCCTTGAGAAAACATAGTCATTAACTGAGCTGCACGTAGTGATAAGAAGCCATTAAAATAAACAGAACTTCTCTATAATTACAAAATTTCTCAGAAAAACAATTAGAGTGCCTGAGACATTTTGTGTCTGTCTTCCTCTTAGTTCAAAGTTTCCGCTCCGCCCACTTTCTAAAAAGTGCTCGTTGAAATTGTCCAGCAGAACTGAAAGAAAAGAAAAGAAAAAGAAATAACAGCTCCTATTTGACAGCATTTTTTGGCCATGTTTAGCTTTCTTTTGGACAGATGGCCCCTGACAAAACTGGTATTAAGTGCATGCTCTTTCTGAGAGACAAAATTGCTCTCAAATAGTTTAAAAGATGTATGTTAATATATAATTAATAAATAGATAATAAAACAACACTATTGCATACTAACCTGTCTTCTACAGGTGTTATACCCTTTATTTGTGCAATAGGTAGTATAGTTTAGTATCTACTCTACCTTCTCTTGTGTGTGTGTGTGTGTGTGTGTGTCTGTGTGTGTGTGTGTGCGTGCACACAAGTATGCATGGCTTTTGGTATCCAGAATATTTAAGGTTGCCAAGGACTCCAGATTCCAGGATATTTGAATGTTTCAGATAAAATGACTTCATATTTCCCTATGGTTTATTCACACATCCCCGTATACCTCAAATTCTCTTAACATTGCTCTGTTGTGTAAACCTGCTTGTTTGTTTACTCATAAAACTTAAGAGGATGTGATTGCTGGATAAACTTGTTATGTTATTTTTCAGTTAATAAACTGAACTTGTAAACATAAGGCTTGCACTGGAACATACATACACACACATATAATGACTCAAATATAAAGGATAACCAATCTAGACAGAGTCAATTTGCATTTTTATGGATCAAAGATCACGATGAATGGTACCATAAAGAAGAGGTCTTGAGAATCAAGCAAGGGAACAAGAATGTCTGAGAACACAGAAGTCAATATCCTCTGTCCTTTCCAACCGTGAACTTTGTTCTGACTCTGCCTGAGTCGTTGGAATCACTTTGAAGGCGCTATATTAATCCTTAAACAAGTGTGCCTGATACAAAATGTTAGTGTACTCCTGAATTAGGAATTAACGGTGCTTTTTTTCAACTTAACTCTTGTTATTATTTGTGCATAGGGATCCACGTAAGAAGCCTTATTTACATTTAAAGGCATAAGAAAGATTAATATTGTAGGATATTAACCTGAGTATCATTCCAGGATTTTGTTACCTGACCACGTGGTTAATTTTTTTTTCTTTATCTGAAAGTTCTCCTTGGAAACTGCCTGTGGACAATCTTCCTTCCCCCACCATGAAATAGCATCCTGCTTTATGGCAATCGTACCATATCTATCCGCTGGTATTGATTTTCATCCTGCTTTTGTTGCCTCTACATTTATAGCATGTCCTTCTGGATGGCGTGGGTACTAAAGCAGCCTCAGCTCTTTAGACACTTTGGACTCCATAAAATCTTGTGGAATTAATAAGTAAAGGGATAAATGAATGGTCCACATTACCAGGGCTCTGGAATTCAAGGTCATGTGGGATGCCTGAGTCCGAGGGAGCGTGGCATGTGCTTTCTGAGCACACGTGGTATTTAAGAGGCGTGCTCATAGCGCATTATATGTCTCTAAGAACCCAGGGCCGGAACAGATGGTCGTTATCCCAGGATGTTGGAGAGGAATGTCTGGATAGCTTTCATTTTATAAATAATCCACCAAATTTAAACCTTGTTCAAATGTTTATAACAGAGAACATGTCTTTAGTGGTTGCAAGAGAGAAATGACCTCTAACATCTATTAATATTATACCAACTTCTGGTTACTAAATTTGTCATTGGGGTAAATGTTATTTTCTGCACCATATAGAATTTTCTGTTAGGATTTGAACTAAATTTAGAGAAATAACATACAAGATTATATGTAGGCTTCATTCACATGTGTATAAAAATAAATATTACATGTGTCCGTAGTCACGTACTTAATTTTGGATAAATAAAAAAAAGAGAGAGCACTACTTTTCTCACTAAAACATGGGGAAATAAAGAAAAAATATAAAAGATCTGTTCTTCCTTTGGTATGTGTTTTTAAAGTTTCAGTTTAATGTTTCTGCTGATTTTGAAACCAATTTTAATTTTAAACATCGCCCATAACTATCTCATTTGACATGGAGATATTAATAATAGCATTTCTCATTGCCTTTTCTCTCAGTGTTACAACGTGCACAATGTTGGAAATGGGAGCCTCTTTACACCCAGAGTATGAGTATTATATAACATCAATTCATGACTCCAGTTCTTAGACATAGGAGTTAATTAAAAGCCTTGGTATTACAGGAGTTTCTATACATTTCTTTAAACTATGATTAAGAATGGGGATCAGGGATGCAGACAGAAATGAATGACAGAGCATAGACAGGCTTACACATTTTCTATCCCTGTGCGGTCTATACTTGGTCTCCACACAGCTGCAGACCTCCTTGGGAGCCAGCAGGGCTCACTGGCAGCTGGGAAACACCTGCTGAGCTGTGCTGGTAAGCATGGTTGTTGTCCAGTTTGATTGGACAGGACATCTGTTTCTGATGTTCATGCTCTGCCAGTCATTAGGTTTTCTCAATATTGGCTCTGAGAATAGGTGCCCATTCTATATTCTTCATATCATAAAGAAAGCTACTTCCATCAGTCTTTGCCTCACAGAGAGAAAAGTTGCCTGGGGCACTTTTAAATAAACTAGACACCCATGTTTTATGTTCATTATTTTGGGCCTTCATTTACCTTTTCTAGATTTATTTTAATTGTTTTATGTATGTGTGAGCATCTATATGTGGACATACGACTACACATGCCCACAGAAGCCAGAACTGGAGTTAAAAGTGATTGTCAGTCACCCAGCTTGAGCCCTGGGAACCAAACTCGAGTCCTCTGCAAGGGCAGAATTTACTCACAAATGCTGAACTTCTTTACACCTCTTACCTTCATCTTTGAACTTAGTTTTGGTTTTGCTTCTGGTTTTATTTTCAATGTTTTTGACTGAAATTTTCACTTACGTTGTTTCAGTTCGTTATTACCATTATACTGAACTAACCTATCCTACACAGGACACAGACATAGTCACTTACATGATCATAAACTTTTCTAGAAACACAAGCCTTAGATAACAGCTAGATTGAATATTAATAAGTGACTTTTTTTAGATATATTCTTTCTGAACTTCATAAATTTTAAAATTTTTCAGAGATGTATGCAATGAAATATGATCCTATCTACCCTAGTTGTTCCTTCAAATTGACCATCTCCTTCCAAACATGCCCCCCCTCATTCTCATCTATTTGTCTTTTTTTGTGTAGTTTCTAAACCCAATTAGTACTGCCTATATATGCATAGGTGTGTGGCCAAACACTGGAGCATGGGAAAGTTACCAGTGGCCACATCCTCAGAATGGAATAATTCTCTTTCCTCTCAAACCATCCAATTCCAATATCTCTCTACTAAGGGGTGGCCTTGGAGATAATCTATTCATCTATGCTGCCAATTGGGCTGACTTGTTCTTATGTAGCTCTTGTGCAAGTATCCACATGAGTGTGATAATCATGGCATGTTCAGAAAGCAGTGCCTCATGATATTCCTCCCATCCTTTGGCTTTTACATTAGTTCCACTTCCCCCTGTATAGTGTTCTCCAAGTCTTGGTGGTAGGAGTGGGATTGATATAGATGCCCCATTTAGGATGGAGAACTCTGTCTCTCACCCACAACACTTTAAACCATTATCCCTTTCTTCATTGACTATGGCCCATTGTGAGAAGAAACTTCTCTGACAAAGATTAAAAACCTTGAGGTCCCTGATTCATCAGTATAAACATGAATATCTGAAGGTGTTGACGGAGGCTGTTAGTTCATTCCCAGCTGCTCAGACCCAAAATAATCACTCAGAAACTATATTATTTGTAATACTGTTTGGCGAATAGCTTAAGTGTATTCCTTGCTAGCTCTTATATACTAAACTAACCCATCTCCACTAATCTGTGCATCACCACAAAGTTGTGACCTACCAGCAAAGTTTCAGAGGGCTCTGGTGTAGGCATCTGTCTCCTGTGGCAGCTACATGGCTTCCTCTTCAACTCCTATATATCTTTTTCCAGCCTTGCTATGTTCTCTTAAGCCATTGGTCAAAAGCAGCTTCTTTATTAACCAATGACAATAAAATGTACCCATAGCATACAGAGGAGAATGCCATATCACGAATCAACTTGACAGCATGACCGTTTAGCAAATTAACAGTGGGTTCTACCCTAGGACCCACGGCCTTCTGAGTCATAGGATTTTGACTGGGATTTCAGTTCCATGCATGAAACCCCCTCCTGTGCAGGAGCCTTGAATACAACCAGAAAGTGGTTAGCTACCCTTCAAAGTTGTGTCACTGTTGTACAACAGGTACATAATACTAATCAGGTCAGAACTGCAGCTTTCGGGACCCAGTGCTGGGTAAGACCATTTGTTGTCTTTTCTTCCCGGTGGCCTGCATATCACCCTCGGTCACTTTGAAAGCTATCCAGCACAGAGAAGGTTTCCTGGCCTCTTTAAGACTGATTTTTGTATGTCCTGCAGCAAAAAGTATGCAGTGTCTTCAGGAGTAGGGTCTACTGTATAGATGTAATTGGTAACCAAGGGAATTGCAATAGCCTGTTTTGAGTCCTCAGTGGCCTTCATGACCAATAACTCAAGGGGACATATCTCATGGAATTTTCAATTAATAAATCATATTTTCTGGGAGAGACATTATGCTTTCCCATAGATTCTCGGTTTTGGTTAACCTACTCATTGCTCTTTCCTCTCCCCCAAGTCCCACCTCT
>NC_022014.1:74589786-74618183 GCF_000317375.1 Microtus ochrogaster
ATCTCTTCATATTTTAGCCTTTGGTATATCTCTTCATAGTTTAGCCTTTGGTATATCTCTTCTTTCATCTCTCACATGCTCTACTCTCCTCCCACGCATTTTTTTTTTTTTTTTTGTGAAAAGCTGGCATAGTGAGATTTCGGCACTCCATAATTTAGTTTTTCAGTTAGTTTGCAACTTAACAGACTTCCCTCGTATTTTCATAATACTTAGTTTGGGTTGCTATTCTTTCCCATTCACCTTCCCCTTCCCTCCAGCTCTCCGCTATTCCGTGTCTCAGCCTATACTTTTCCACCCCAGTGTCCCTTTCCCCACCCTCATCATTTTAGAATGATTTTACAGAAAATAACATAAGGAACCAAGGATGTTTCAGAATAATAGGGTACACAAAACCACCCTTTTCTTGTTTATTCATTGTTATTCTTTATTAAGTGTTATTAATGGTATTATTGTAGAGGTTAAGGAGGCTGTGACACCAGCAAGAAGTCTTTCTCCTTATTTAACTATGAATCTTCTTTTAACTCTTTTATTCTTTGAGGGTGTCTGTGAACTTCTCTCCCTTCTACAAAGACAAACATAACTGATAATGTATAAAATAGAAAAAATTATTCTCTATTTTTTCTTCCTATTTTTGTCAAAGATAAACAGCAGGAACATATTAAAATCCCAGAAGACATTAAATCAGGCAGAATATCCATCTCTACCTGACTTTCATGAGATTTGAACAAATAACCAAAAATAAAATGGTACTTAACAACTGCAGAGAGAGAGAGAGAAGACAGAACAAGAGAGAGAAAGAGAGATGGATGCTTAGCATCTAGACACAGCTGGAAATAATTGGGAAAAAGTGTACAGTGCACAAGTTAAAAAAACACATGGTCTCGATGATATTTTCATAGTGCTCCAAGCAATTTTCTTTTGCAACTCAATGGTTTCAAAATTCTCCAGACCCATATTATCTACACAAATGCAAAGAAGAAGAAGAAGAAGAAGAAGAAGAAGAAGAAGAAGAAGAAGAAGAAGAAGAAGAAGAAGAAGAAGAAGAAGAAGAAGAAGAAGAAGAAGAAGAAGAAGAAGAAGAAGAAGAAGAAGAAGAAGAAGAAGAAGAAGAAGAAGACAGCAATGCATTAAATAACCAGTAACCTTTAAGGAAATTCCTTGTCAAAACTCTGAATAAGGACACATTACAGCACAGATACCCCAGCATAGATTCCCATGAGACACTCAAAAACACATCTGATTTACCTGACTGTGTTTACTTCTGTGTCTGGGAGGGGTGGACCAGAACTGAAGGAATGGCAATCTACATGTAAGTAGGTGTTACTGACAACAAGGGTCCTGTATAGAGTATGTGAAACATTACCTGCAGGTGTTCTGTGGGCTCAAGGATGTGTTATTCAAAGAAAGTCTGATAGAATCTCTCTCAGTATTCTTCATAACTGATTCAGCGATTTCATAATTGTGAATAAAATAATTGTCATAAACCTCCAAGAATTCAGAAGTTAACTTTTCTCTAAAATTTGGACAGTAATTGATAGCAATAGGAATTATCATCTATAATCTAGATTAAAAATATATTAATTATTGTAAACATAAAATAATACTATATCATAACATGATATCATCCAATGATTCATCAGTGTTCCTTTAGTCAACTAAATATATTAGTAAACACAAAAATGAAATGCTCTATGTATATAATTATTCTAAGTATTTCACATGTAAGATTAATTCACTTATACAACTTAAAATAATATACATTACATTTATTTATTGTGTAATTTTTCATCATAATGGAGGCTTAATATAAAACCTTAAATATGCACCAAGTTAGAAGAAACTCAGAATTTGTTAAGAACAAAAGTAATTGAGATCAGTAATAAATTGGTATTTTTTCTTTTGGATATTTTTATTACTATTATTATTATTGTTGTTGTTGTTGTTAAAAAGAAAGGACATGAAATAGGGTTAGAATGAATATGGGGAGGATCTGGGAGGACTTAGGGTGGGGAAAAATATGATCAAAATATATTGTATGAAAATACTTGAAATAAAAAAACTAACCTCGTAACTGGCGTTGAAGGAGGAAGAATTAAGATGAAAGACATTTAGAAAGAAGAAACTATTTAAAATGTGTGTGTCAGAGATGACATTTAAAGCAATGCAAAGGATTATTTACAGAAAGAAAGTTGATAACAGGTAGATGCTGGATGGAGAACGGTGTCTCTGGTTTATTAGGAGAATCCATACACACAGAAGACTTCATCAACAGCTTCTACTTATCAAATGTATCTTCAAAGGCTGTGCCTGGGACCCTTTTCACTCTTCCTGGTTTCCCGGTTCAGCCTTGATAGGAGGGTTTGTGCCCTGTCTTATGCATCTTGTTATGCCTTGTTCAGTTGATACCTCTGGGAGGCCTTCTCTTTCCTGAAGGGATATGGAGAAGCAGTGTAGAGAGGGACGTTGTGGAGGGGAGGATTGGGAGGCTGCAATTGAGGTGTGTTACATGAGAGGAGAATATTGAAAAAAAAAAAACTTTTAAACTATAGAAAATGAGGCTATGTGAGTTTGAGGCCAGCCTGGTCTACAAGAGCTAGTTTCAGGATAGGCTCCAAAGCTACAGAGAAACCCTGTATCAAAAATGAAAGGAAGAAAGGGAGGAAAGAAGGAAGGAAGGAAGGAAGGAAGGAAGGAAGGAAGGAAGGAAGGAAGGAAGGAAGGAAAGAAAGAATTTTTCTACATTCATAACACATAAAGGTCACACAGATCATAAATTAGCAAATTACAGAGTAAAATGAAATGTATTCAACGGAAAAGTTTTATTGGTGAAAAGCGGGTTCATGTTGGGAGCAGTGAGACCCCAGATCCTGAATTTCTTGTAATCCCCTGATCTGAGTGCCTACAGCTGCTCTGAACACGAGACCTTCAGGAGTTCCTGATGGCAGGAGAGTGGTTTCTGGTGGGTTTGGCTGGGACGTGGCTATCTCTATATAATCTGTCCCTGAACACAATAAAGGGAGCATTCTTGGAGAAGTCAAGGATGACGCGTCTCGCTGTCTCTCTGTCTGTGTGTGTCTGTGTATTTCAACCTCCAGCCCCCTTGCCCGAAGCTCGCGAACTGGGTGCCAGCGCACCGAGAGCAGATTTAGGGGTTCAGTGTGCGGCAGGTTCATATATTTGCTTTTTGATTACAGGAGCCACGCTACTCTAAGACAAAACCTACTCTAGCCACATAGATACAGCCGCGACTGGCTTGCAAAGACAAAAATATTTACTGTCTGGTTCACTGAAGCAGGTTTGCCAAACCCTGACCTAGACAATTACAGCAGATTGTTTTTTAAAAAACAGAGAAAGAAATGAAAGTCCCCTGAATCCTCAGAGGACAAAGACAGACAGGGTTAAAATTTCAGACCTCTTTCCAGACTGTGTGCTGCGACCCAGCAGCTTGCCGTCTGTCATTGTGTCTTCAGTGCCGTGATTACAGGGGACATCAAGTTGGATTCATGGCTGGAATGTCACAGACAGAATCCACAGAAAGGAAAGAAAAGTCGCCAGAGCCCATTAATGTGAGATAACATTTTATTAGACCCTCACTTTTGATCCCAAATTTAGTTCCCCAAACCTCTTCCCTGTTTCTAATATGAAGTAATTATTTTTTGTAGGACTTGAAACAAATCTCAGGTTCGAATATTTATTTTCCTAGACTGTCATCAATACTGTGTTTGAGACTGGAATGGCCATGGAATGAGTTGATTTACCAGACTCTGTTGAAATGGTCAGAATCATGAAAGCAAAGTCACCAGTCTAGATATCTTAGTAGTCCATGTAAACATCATCTTTCCCCATTTAGATTTGGTAATAAAAGATTCAAGATGATGAGGCTTCAGATAACTTTCTCCATAGCTGTGGGTTCAGCCCAGCTTTCTAACATCTAAGACTAGAGATAAGGAGCTCTGAAGTTAAAATGGAAAGAATGATCCAGAATTCTGGGGAGAATACTCAAGGCCACCAGACAGTGGCCTAAGATTTCAGCTACTAAACAACTCAGAAATTTCTTACAGTTTAATAAAATTATTGTGACATCTGCCTTTGTAGTCAAATTCTGACCTTGTGTGGCTCAAAATCACATTCCCCAAACTGCCAACATTTGAGTTGGTATAAGTTCCTATTGAAAAACAATAAAGTTACCAGCTCCAGGTCTGATAAAAGTTTAAATAATCCATGCCATATCTGTTAAAACAAGTGTTAACCTTCATCAGGCGAGGAAAGGAGACAGAGACCCACATTGGAGCACCGGACTGAAATCTCAAGGTCCAAATCAGGAGCAGAAGGAGAGGGAGCACGAGCAAGGAACTCAGGACCGCGAGGGGTGCCCCCACACACTGAGACAATGAGGATGTTCTATCCGGAATTCACCAAGGCCAGCTGACCCGGGTCTGAAAAAAGCATGGGATAAAACCGGATTTGCTGAACATAGTGGACAATGAGGACTACTGAGAACTCAAGAACAATGGCAATGGGTTTTTGATCCTACTGCACATACTGGCTTTGGGGGAGCCTAGGCAGTTTGGATGCTCACCTTACTAAACCTGGATGGAGGTGGGCGGTTCTTGGACTTCCCACAGTTCAGGGAACCCTGATTGCTCTTCAAGCTGATGAGGGAGAGGGACTTGACCAGGGGAGGGGGAGGGAAATGGGAGGTGGTGGCGGGGAGGAGGCAGAAATCCTTAATAAATAAATAAATTTAAAAAAATGTAATAGTTCCACTCACTCTTTAGTAGAAGTCACATAAGAAATCAGGGAGTGAAAGTGATTTCATACTTGTGTGTGTTTTTGAAGCACAGAAAGCCAGGAATTTAGAACCCTGATTTTGCAGAGCAAAATTTAAAAATTATTCCATTTCACTAGAAATGAATGTGATCAATTCTGCAACTCTTTGGTTAGATGTTTCACTGACAACCCAGATCAAAGCATTCATACAGATCTTGTGAGATACACCCATTTATTAAAAGGCCACTGAGTATAAATTGCTCAGTGGTACACCCAGGGAGTGTGGATGCAGACATAGCCTTGAAATTATGAAAGAGATCTTCTATTTCTGCTTCTGGGAATGAGCTAGTCTGTGATTCAGTTTATCTTAGTCCTCAAACAGGAAATGCTAGGACCAATTTTCTTGTACTGTGTTGAGCCTTCTGTTAGTAACTGGGTTCCATTCTCTGTCCTCTTCTCTGCCTGTACCTGTATTTTGCCTGCGAGTATTGCTTTTTCTGGGTTCCTTAACTTTGAGATAGGTTTAATTATAATAAATCCCAAGGGGGCAGAACCACACAGAGAAGGGCTGGTTTTCCAAGCTGTCACCAATGGGCTGCAGTACTGTTGTATCTCTATTTCTTGAACAGTGGTCATGGCTCTTGACATTCAGCCTCTTTGGTGTGGCTACTGCTTTCACAAGATGCATGTCATGCTTCTATTTCACCCTTTCAGGCTTTGGGATGGGAGTAATGGATTTAGTGCTCATCCCTAAGTGTACCACTTTCCTTGGATGGTTATTCCCAGTCTACTCATGTTTCTAAAAATTGTACAATTCTTTCTTAACTCTATCCTTAACTAAACTGATAAGTATTATTCAAAGCTATCAGCCTATAAGGATACCAGCAAAGGTGGATCCAAATGATGTGTGCTTACATGGAAGACACAGGAAAGGGGAGTTCTTAGCTGTCCCTTGTGAAAGGGTATCAATCCTCTGATAGTGGTTCCAACTTCATGGCTTCTCTTCCCAAAGCCCTAACTTTTAATACCACCACATCAAGAGCTATAATTTCAACAGTTGAACTTTTCAGGGACTCAGTCTCCATGTTTTTTAAAACTTCCTTCATTAATCCATTTTAAATGTATTTTCTTGTCACACATAGAGATCTGCCTTAATGAGTTTTCATACACACACATATTCATTGTCATAGATACTTAAGTATCTATGAACTAGTTTTTCTTTACTATCTAGTTATTGTAATTAAATACAAAATGGGAAAATAAGGAATAGAGTTGGTGTACGACACTCTGTCTCTTTAAAGACTTTTATTTTTTAAATGATTTACTATTTTTATAACTTTCTATACTCCTTTTCTTCTCTCTCCCAAGGCTATGTACATTTATCTAACATTGACCCATTTAGAGGTCTTTTTTTTTAATCTAGATTTGTCCTTATTGTATATCTGTAATTATTTTCTGACCAGAAGTCCCTTTTCTTATTAAATGCTAAGTGGGCATGGCTAGGGCCAACATGGCCTGCTTGCTTGCTCTGCCCAGTTCAACAAGGCAGAGTCATATTCACTGCCTCTAAGAGCCATGTACATTATCCCATTTTTAGGCAAACAGTAGACCTATGTTGCCATTAGGCAAGTTGTAGCACTCTGCTGACAGACCCCATTAAAATGATGTGTTGCCTAGACCTCTAGAAAGAGTCAGAATCAGTCCTGCTGGTGAACCAGGAAGCTTTCTTAAAGGAGCAGCACAGTTTTTGCTGCTACTACTGAGTCAGGAAGGCTTCTCTTTAAAAAAAAAATCATGCCTCTCTTTCCTTCTAGCAGACAGAGCCTATTTGAGAAAATGCTATTACCAAAAAGCCATGCTAACTCTGTTAGTTTGTGTCTAGAATTCCTTTTTTAAGCTTTCTCAGGTTTTACATGAATAGAGTCGACCAAACTGGGCACCAATTTGTTGACAAGAAGGCTGTTGGTTCATTCCCAGCAGCTTAGACCTGGAATAATCACACAGAAACTGTACCAATTACAACGTTGCTTGGCCAATGACCCTAGCATATTTCTAGCAAGCTCTTACATCTCAAATTAACCTATTTCTATTAATTTGTGTATTGCCACATGGTTGTAGCTTACTGACAAGATTCCAGGCAGGTCTGTCTCTGGAGGTGGCTACATGGTATGTCTTTGACTCTGCCTTCTTTCTCCTAACATTCAGTTTAGTTTTTCCTGCCTAGCTTTATTCTGCCTTGCACAGGCCCAAAGCATCTTCTTTACTAACAAATGGTATTCAAAGCATACAAAGGGGAATCCCACATTATTATATGTTAGAATTCCTATTTATTATTTATTTAATACATTTTCAAGTGTACCATGGAGATTTTGGCATCTTGGTTTAACATAAATCCACTGAACATTGAGAGGCCTCAAAAGTCGGTAGTGTAGCTCATTAATACAACAATAAATGAGAAAAATGTGAATCAACTGAGTCTGCCTTATGCCATTTATAACCAATACCCAATAGATCTCATGGCAGATGATTCTTTCATTATTGTATGACAGTTGCTCTTATGATTCTTACTTTGCTGTAGTCTGTAGCCATCAGGTTCCATGCTACAGCCCTCTACCAGACCGGTTCACATTCACAAGCATTCAAGATATGCCTACAATCACCTGAAATTTAACAACCTAGGCTCCAAGGTTTTATAAGCCCTATCTAAACAATGTTGAGCATGGCATTCATAGAAATCCAGATACTTCTCTTCATGATAGGAAGGCTTCAAAAAAAATCAGGATACAATGTCACAATTCGGAAAAAACAGAACTTAGTCTGAATGTCATCCAAAAGTTGAGAACTGCGAAACAGTTTTCACAGAGTCATTGTCTAGACACCCAGGCCCATCCTCTCATATGATCTCTCCTTGTTTGGAGGACATGTTGTCCCATGTCTTTCTAAAGGATGACACCAATTTGCTACTCCATATACTTATAGAATACCATTTTCTGTCAACATTAACACCCATGATAATTGACAGTATATATTTGCTCTCCAATGATGCTAAAGAAAAAGATTCTTCGAGAATTAAAACTGAGCAAGTATTTCTTCCTGCCAGACAGTATTTGCTTTCCTAAAAGTCTATTATAACCATCATATTTGTGAATTGTGAGCAGTTTACAGCCATCCATAATTATCTAGAAGAATTTCCTTATTCCTTTCAGATATCCTTTCTAGTCCTGTTCCATGAGCATGGCTCCATTTACTGCTTCTTTTGTATTTTCAATAATTTTCTTGTAAGACCCATACATGCATAATCCATGCAATATTTATAATAAGCTGTTATAAAATGATTTTATGGATTAAGAAATAATAATAAATTTATACAACTTGTGATAAACATACATCAAATATAATTGCATCTTTGTTTTCACCTCCCAAAGACCTTAGAAAAAAACATTATAAATGAGATAATTTTCAAATGATGTCAGTTTCTATAAAAAATGTGAATGTTTTGGTTTTTCAATATGTTAACTTTTCTTTCTACAGAGAGAGAGATAGACAGTACTCTTCATTGTATAACACAGTTTTATGTATAATTTTCTAGCTAGGGTTGTACATTGAATTTGCTTTTCCTATTAACTGATGGCAGAGATACCAATGGTATAAGAGTTGAAAGTAGAATGCAGTGACGTTTGTTACTGTGGAAAGATAGTACAAAATTCTAGTGTGTTTCTTGTATTTACCATGCTAGTCACTCGTTTATCTGCAAAAAAAAATTGAAATGGTTACAAATGGAATTAATCATACTTTATACCTCCTGCTAAAGTCAGTTCCAACCTTTAAAAGGCTGACTTAACCAATCAATATGCAATTTCTTCATGATTAAGAACATATTCTCTTCCTACCACTGTATATCATGTTCTCATTCCAGAACATTGCCTCTGGTCAATGCTTTCTTCCTAACAACATAAAAAAGGTTTTTAAAAAAAAAATGCAGAAAGCATCTAGTCCCAAAACATTCAGTTTAAATGCCTAGCATTCCTTTAATAGAAATGGCAGGTAGAATTTCATCTGTGTTAGTCAGGGTTTTAGAATAGCAGGTAGTATGTGACTTTAACTTACCATTTTTCTGCGAGTAATTCAATTGACATGGAATAAATCTGGTTATGTTTTTTTACTGCTTGGTATTTCAAGGTTTCATATTTTTGCCATTGTGGAGATGAACCAAAATATTAAAAACATTTAGTAGTAGATTTTCTTTCTACTTGTGAACTATACCTTTACCTCTTTCAAATATATTTTGCTTAAAAACCTACTATGGTTTTCTGGCTACAGAAAACGACACAAGTGTTAAAGGGAGAGGGCCTGTTTGTTTGTCCTGGCCTCCTGGCTAGCTTAGCTCCCAAATAACCACACAGAAATTGTATTAATTAAAACACTGCTTGGGCCATTAGCTCTAACTTGTCATTGGCTAACTCTTATATCTTAGTTTAACCCATTTCTATTACTCTGTATATTGTCACGTGGCAGTGGTTTACTGGGAAAGATTTGGCATGTCTGTCTCTGGCAGCTCCATGGTGTCTCTCTCCTACTTTGCCTTTCTTCCTCCCAGAATTCAGTTCTGTTTTCTCCACCTACCTAAGTTCTGCTCTATCAAGGGCCTAAAGCAGTTTCTTTATTAACCAATGAAATTAACACAAAGACAGAAGGACCTCCTATACCACACAAGCCCATTTCATATTTTTCATCCTCCCATAATCCTACAGGTAAAAAGGAAGACATAAACTACAGTGATTTCCCATGATCTTCCACCTTTTATATCTGCAGACTGTATAGTTCTGCCAATATTGTCCCTGGATTGCTGTGGTATAACCCTTCTGTAAGCTGTGAGTATATGTTCTCACTGGTTTATAATAAAAGCTGCTTTGGCTTATAGCAAGGCAGAATATAGGTAGGCTGGAAAGCCAAACTGAATGCAGGGAGAAAGGAGGACAGAGTTGGGAGAGATGTCAGCGAGCTTCCAAGCAAACAGTACATGTAGAAAATTAAGTAACAAGCATTGAGTCACATGGGAAAACATAGATAGAAATATGGGTTAATTTAAACATAAGAGTTAGTTAGTAATAAGCCAAGCTATTGGTTGAGCATTAATAATTAACATAAGCCTCAGAGTGATTATTTAGAAGCAGTTGTGCATATGGGGAAGAACCCAGAAACTTCGTTTATACTGTTTTTGTTCACTGAAGATCCATTTGATCAATGTTGTATGCCACAAGAAATGGTTTATTATATTTGGTTATAGAATCTGAAAAATGTATATTCTCTCCCTTCTCCTCTTTTCTCCTCTTTTCCTTCTTTTGTCTCCCATTGAAGAGGAAAGCAAAATTTTATATCGTAAGCACCTCTCCGGAGAAGCCTCATAGATAAAAACTGAATCTCCCATATATGCAGTGAGGCATGTCTCTCCCACAATCACATGGACATGTTTTCCATCCATTCATTGCTCACTGAACCCCAAGATAAGGACAGTCCAACCTGAAAGTGGAAGCTTGGTACTAATCTCCTCAGGGTCTCTGAGCCAGGGTCACCCAGCCATAACTAAAGAAAGCTATAATTATAACTGTATATTCTTCAGCTCCATCAAAGTCCCCAGAAATATATATTACCTAAGTAAACAGGAAGTGCATTATAAGCAACTTCCAATACTCTAGAATTAACAGAGACATTTTGCTACCTGAACAGTCTCCCCAAGTTCCTTTGTATCGTTGGAGCATCCAGTCTTCAGCCCACAGGCCCATAGTATCCAGCAGACTTTTCCATCTGAATTTGTCTTTATTGCATATTTGTAATCCTTTTCTGACCAGAACTGCTTTTTTCTTTATGCTAATTGGGAGCCAATTTAGTGTAGTAAGCCACTTATTTGTTCCCAGCTTCACAGTCCTAAAATAATCACTCAAAAACCATATTATTTGCAATACTGTTTGGCCAATAACTTAAGTGTATTTATGTCTCTTATATCTAAATGTAACCCATCTCTATTAAATTATGTATCACCACGAGGCTGTGGCTTACCAGGTAAAGTTCTGGTGTCTATCTCTGGAGGGGGCTACATGACTTCTCTCTGACTCTGCCTTCTTTTTCCCAGCATTTGGCTAGGTTTTTCACACCTACATGGAAGGCTGCATTTTTTGAGTGAAATTGAGAGGGAGGGAATGAGAGAGAGGGTTAGAAGGAGGGACTCAGAGGGGAGGAGAGAAGGAGGGGAAACTGTGATTGGGCTAGGAAAAATAATTGATTAATTAATAAAAAGTAAAACAAACCAATATCAAAAAAAAACAAAGCACCTCCCAAAATAAAACAAAAAACAAGCATTAAAGAAAAATAAGCAGTCTTGAAATCAGATGAGTAAACTTAATGCAATGGAAATTTCCTGCAACAAAGACTTTTAGCATTTGGGAAATGGAGAGCCTGAACCCACACCTGTAACCAGGCAAGGCTGTCAGTAGTGGGACTGTAATATCAACCCAGCCATGAAACCATCGACCTATAGCCTGAAAGATGTGCTGGGGGTAATAGTGACACAGAACTTGTGTAAGTGGCCAACCAGAGACTGGTCCGACCTGAGGCCCATGCATTGGGAGGGAGCCCATGTGTGACTGTCTGGAGGGCCAGAAACTAGAGACTGGATAGCTGAGAGACCTAGAAAAGAATCAAATCAGACTCAGAATAAAAAAGTCAATGAAATGATTCCTAACAATATTCTGCTATTATCTTATGATCCAAGCTATCCCAGTATTCATCAGAAAAGCTTCATCCAGCAACTGATGAGAGCAGATGCAGAGAATCACAGCCAAACATTGGGCAGAGCTTGGGGAACCCTGCTGAAGGTGGGGAGGATGGATTGTAGAAGCCAAAGAACTTGAGGACATCACAAGAATACAGCCCACAGAAGCAACTAAGTAGGGCTCATTCAGGTTCATGAGACTGAATTGACAATTATGGAGCCTGGAAGGTTCTGAACTACACCCTCTACACATATGCTATGGTTTTGTAGTTTGGTGTCCTAACAGCTGGAATGGGGCTCTTTTTTACTCTTTTGCCTATTTTTGAGACCCTTTTCCTTCTAATAGGTTGCCATGCATGAAGGAATATGCCTAGGGTTATTATAACTTGTACCATATTCAGTTGATATCCTTGTGAGGCCTTCACTTTTCTGAAGGGAAACAGGAGCTTAGATCAAAGGCTGAAGGGAGATGGTAGAGGAAGGGCTAGGGAATGGAAAAAAAAACCCAAGGCACATACAATGAAAATAAATAAATTATAAAAAATAGCAAATAGAAAGAAGGGTGAAGGGTAAGGGGTGGAGTTAAAATAAGAAATCGTGTTTATTTACGAATACTATCAGGTGAAGCTTAGATAAAAAGTTATCAATCTATATCTGACAGCATTTTTCTTTATTTTTTCCAAAATATTTGATTTCCTATTCATAGGAAACCACCTTTCCCCTTGTTCAGCTTTGCGCAGGTGCTATTTATATTCTCACCTTGTTTGAAATTACATTTTTCTGATTTAGTCAACAGGCAGCTTCTCTTTAAGACTCAAAGCACCAAGACTCTTGTTTTGCGATGTTTTCGTTTCTGGCCTTACCGCCCATGTCTTGAGCACAGCTATCCAGGGTCTGGCCATGTTTGCTTAGGTCCAGTTTTTCAGCAGCCAAGTGGTCAGAGTTATTTTCATTTTGAAGAAAATGTTGGAATATACAACATATGATGCAAAATATCCTTTCCCACTGATTTATTTATGTAATTTTTCTTCCCTAAAGTATGGTACATGCCTAATGCCTTCTCACATCTATTAATTTAATGAAATGTCTCTTTGCAGGAATTACTTGCTAATGATAGGATTTGAGTTGTGGCAGGCAAAATTTAGGTTATTTATTTTTAAATAGAAATGATGTGTATATTTATAGTCAAATGATCCCCTTCTCCCTGGAGAGAAATGAACATTTTTAAAAGTTACTTTTTAGAAGTAAAACTTCTTCCTGGGTGTAGATCTGCTAAAAGTAAACCTAATTTCAATGAATTTTTAACATATCGAATATTTAAATTTATAATAATCTATTTTTTAACCAAAGACTGGTAGTTAGTATGGTTAAATTTGTATAAAAGGTATACAAAGTATAGGAAAAATTAATTTTATACATATTCATATATCTTTTGAAGTGATTTGATATATCTGGCACATATACTTAATGTGAACATATACATTAAGTACACATACTATATCTAGTATATATACTAGAGACATTAAGTACATTATATCTTAATATATGGTATATATATTTGCTTAACATATCATATATATCATATATATAATTATGGATTAGTGAAAACCATAAAATACATATATCTTCTGTGCTTCTAAGGAAGTTAATCTTTCAGAAGGAATTTACTCATCCAAGGATATACCATGAATTCTAATTGGTTTTAATAAGAAAAACCCAGAGTCAGATATCAGGGTAATTCAGAGCTGAAAGATTACAGAAGTAAAGGTGCCAGCCAGTAGAGAAACCTTTTACCTCTATTGAATCTTCAGACCAAAGGAGCAAGATCCTGTCTCTAAAAATCCTCAGATAGAATGCAATGAGCTCCTGTCTTCTCCTGCCTTATATTCTTATCTCTGCCCAGCCCTTAGCCATTCCTTTTTCCACCGCCTTAGTACTGGGATTAAGGGTGTGAGCCAGTACTGCCTGGCTCTTTTTTCTCTTTAGGACTGATTCAGTCTCGTGTAGCCCACGATAGTCTTGAATTCACAGAAATCCATCTGCCTCCGTCTCCCAAGTGATGAAATTAAAGGTGTGAACCAACAGTACCCGGCCTTCATGGCTAACTAGTATTACTAGCTCTGCACACTGGTCTTCGGGCAAGACTCATTTGTTAGATAACAAATAAAATATCACAATATTACCCTTTTTGTCTAATATAAAAAGGAAGGCTATAAGTAATATAATAAAAACTGTATACAATAAGCACAATAACTATATGCAATTTATATAGGCAATAAATAGTTCAACAATATCTAGTATATAAACATTTGGCAAATTCAGAGAAAGGATTCTATTATCTATCTTATTTTGGTGAGTTCCAAAGGTTATATTTAATTCACTTTCTATTCTAACTTGTATTACCAAAACTCTTATTTCTCTCAACCTTATACACTTTACATTTCTTAGTTGAATTTCTTTTCTGGATATAATAACAAGAAAAACTATACCTATCTAGTCTCCAACTTCCTCAGAGGTCCAAGAAAAAAAATATTAGCTGAGTAAAGGGGGAGTGCAAGCAAAAGACTTCCAAAAAAGTGAGAAATGACAAAAACATCTGGCTGCCTGGATAGTCACCCAAAATTCCTCTGCAATGTTGGGGCATCCATCTTCTTCATCTTCAGATTACAGACCTAAAATATTTTACAGACTTTTCTATGAAACACGACTTCTAAAGAACTGCCCTGCCTTGTCTTGGAAAATTTTGGTAGTCACTCTCTTTTGGGTTCTGCTTGTCCAATTTGGACAGCCTACCACCAGCAATTCAGAGAAGAGCACTTTCTTGTCCAGTGGTTTACTTTTGTCCTTAAGAAAGCAAATTCCACATGGAGTTTCTTCAATGCCCATCATCTTCTCCAAAGTAAATTGGTGACTCCAAGAACAAACATGTCTCTTTATCATATTAAAAGAACCTATTATATTGAAACATCTTAAATGTCATATTCTGTACGTTTCTGAAGTGTTTGAAGATGATCTGTCTATCTAAAATAGACCTCTGTTTAACCTTGAAAACATACCTAATATGTCTACAAGTTTAATTGTAATAGGTTACTAATTACTAAGCTGCATTTCCTTATTATCCTAAAGAGTTGACAATAATAACTTTCAAGGACTAGAAATTTGCATTACATTGTTAAATGTGCTATATAGGTACAATAACTTGATCAAGAATAGAAAGGTATGTATAGCATGTTCTAACCAAAATAATCTTAAATTTGTATCAATATACAAAAAACCCATATCAATGTAAAATACTTAATACCAGTAGGCTTTTGTTGTTGGTGTTTAAAAGGAGATCCAGTAATTTACTCTTATCCTATCATATGTGCTGGGATTAAAGGTGAGTGCAACCACATTCTTGCCTCTATGGCTAACCAGTGTGGCTAGCTCCACACTCTGATCTTCATGCAAGCTTTATTTGTTATAGCAAAAACAAAGTATTATCACATTGGGATGATTATACAATGTGGATTCCATCCTGAAGTCTCTTTTAAATAGGATGTGTCTAATTTTGACTGTGGAGACACTACCTCATAAGGACGAGACCTCAGCAGGAGAATGACCAAAGAGTCTCTGAGTATTTCTTTTGAGAATGACAGCCATGGGCAGGGTGAGGCATCATTGTAGGGTCAGTGATGAGACACAGACTTGGCCAAACTTCACCAACTTAACCAAGCATGAAAGCAAGTCTCCATCCAAGTCCGTTGTGGGAGAGGAACATCTTGAGAAGGCTTCACTCAACAGCTGGCTTTGGATGAGCAACAGTAGGTAAGCACATTTCGTTAATGAGAATAAGACCATGAACATGATCCCAGCCTGGTCCAGTTAGCATCATTTATTTCTAAGACAACCAACTGCACTATTAGTGTTGACAAGATTATTGTGAATATCCACATGTGTTTTCAGAAAGACTGGGCAAGAAATACAACAGTGTAACTGTCTTCAATGCTTTATAAAGAAATGTTCATATGATATAAGATAGTTATAACAGATTTGCCAATAACTATTCTGTATTATCATTTTCATGCTTAATACATACAACACTGTATTCTACAACTTTAATTGGGACTTTATTGATAATATTCCAAAAATTACTGAAAGAAAATTGGGATTAAGCCCACTGATTTCTACCTCAGTAAATTTTTAATCTCATATTGATTCCTGAAATTTATCACAGATAGACACGTGCACACATGCAGACACACACATACACATTCAAAATCAAACTCATAAGATTTTACAATTTAGGTAGAGCTAAGTTGTATGATAGGTGGCACTGTCTCATTTGTTCTGCTTTAAATTTATTTAGACAGAATTATGAGTTAAGCTAGCCTTTAATGCTTTTTTGTTACCTGTATTTATGCATATAGGTCTTTTCCCCTTTGTATTGTCTGATATATTTGTTTTTTGAGAATTTCACACATGTATGGGATGTTCCCTGATTGCTCTCATACTTCCCACATTTTCTTATCTTACTCCCAGCCCTGTCAACCTCTTGTCCTCCTTAAAAAATGCCTTCACACATTCATTTCTCTTTCTTTTGGAATGCACTGAGTCTAACCAGGGACTTCTGTGTGACTTTTAAAAGAGAACCAGTGTGTGCTTTACTTTAAAAATTCCAAAAGGTTAACTCTGTAGATTTTCTGATCTTGTATTGGATTGTCTTAGCTAAATTTTCAAACAATATTATATGAGACCTTTGCATTTAATCTCACAAATCTCATGCTTTGGGTTTATTTTTTAACATACTTTCTTTACTATCTTAAGTTCTTTAAAAGAGGCAATTTTTAATTCAATATTTCTAGCTTTTATACGACATGCCCATTCAGTACATTTATAGTTCATTAAGTAATGGTTTGAGGAAATACTTTTTCTATATTTCAGAAGTTGTGGATTACTGCATCTAGAACCCTAAATTCTTCATTGTCCCTTTCCCAATTGAGTCTGACAAAGACTTTCTTGTCTTGTCACATGGAGAAGGCTTAGGCTATGAGCAGAAAATCTCAGGTAAGCCGGAATGTTCTCGTATGATTTTAGGAGGTAAGTAGAAGCCAGTGCAAAGTTTATCTGTGTTATTTTTTCCAATGGGCAGTCAGAATAATTCTTGTTCTATGCTTGCTTCAAACCCTGCAAGGAATTTCTATATGTTTACCCACAAGTCTTCATTGCACCCTCTGAGGTAAATAAATGAGGGTTTGGCAGAAGTGAAGGCTAGTCCATGCATTTTTCATGAGAGAAACTTCAATAAAGTGAAATAATTTGGTGTCGCAAATCCCATGCCAACAAATGACAAGGAAGGCTGTTTATATTCAGATTGTGCAACCAGAACAGCTTGGGTTTCCCACATTCCAAGGCTTCCAGCCAGCATATTCGGTTAATCCACTTCATTTAAAAAAAAATTCAATTAACAAAACAAGAACGGTTTCAAAAGCTACCTGGAAAATATGTACTAGGACTCTACATGTTTAACTGAAATATAACTTCTTGAAAAACAATTGTCACACTAAAATAAATGATATATATTATACTATGTATGAGTCTTCTGGACTTTGACCAAATTATGCCAATTGTTCACAAGCCTTGATGGCCTGAAATATCCATTCATTCATATGGAATTGATTGAGGTGGGTCTTGTATCTTATCTGTTGCTTTCATTGGTTAACTAATAAAGAAAACTGATTGGCCCTCTGATAGGGTAGAATTTAGATAGGCGGAGTAGACAGAACAGAATGCTGGGAGAAAGAAGCAGATTGAAGCAGTTGCCATGATTCTCCCACTCCAGACAGATGCAGGTTAAGATCTTTCCTGGTAAGCCACCTCGTGGGCTACACAGATTATTAGAAATGGGTTAGGTCAATATGTAAGAGCTAGCCAACAAGAAGCTGGAACTAATGGGCCAGGCAGTGTTTAAAAAAATACAGTTTCCATGTAATTATTTCTGATAAAGCTAGCCATGTGGGCGGCCGGGTGCCAGGAACATAGCCTGCTGCTCCTGTTTCAACATGGAATCTTCCATTCTGTTATTCTTCATAACCTGGATAATTCTAAAACACTTGACTACCCTGTCATTTTGGAAACCTCTAAATATATTAAGCAGTCAAATAATGAAGATACAAATAAATATTGTCTAGGATAAAATTTGAAGGGGTTGTCCTGTGTTGGTTGATAGTCTTCAATTTGGAGCAGAGATTCTCAAGGTGTTGTGTCTGGACTAGCAACAATCGTGTCCCTTGTGGGGGTTGGAATGATAATTATACACTCTTTGTGCCACATCTACTTCAACAAATGTTTGGAGCCCAAAAATGTACATTTCAACAGATGGTACAGATTCACACCAAATGTGGAGATCCAGAATCACAGGGACACTATTTCATGACCTTACAATAGCTTCTTTTTTTTAAAAAAAAAGTTTTCATTGAGTTATCTATTTTACTCTCCTCCCCTCTCTTCTTTCTCCTCTTCTTCCCTCTCCCATAATCTCTATGCTCCCAATTTACTCAGGAGATCTTGTCTTTATCTATACCCATGTAGATTAGATCCATGTGTTTCTTTCTTGGTGTCATCTTTGTTGTCTAGGTTCTCTGGGTTTGTGAACTGTAGGCTGGTTTTTCTTTGTTTTATGTCTAAAAGCCACTTGTGAGTTAGTACATAATATATTTGCTTTCTAGGTCTGGGTTACCTCACTTAATATGATGTTTTCTAGATCCATCCATTTGCCCGCAAATTTCAAGACGTCATCATTTTTTTTCTACTCTGTAGTACTCATTGCATAAATGTACCACATTTTCCTTATCAATTCTTTAGTTAAGAGGCTCTCAATGGCTTCTATTACTTTCTAAGATGCCTACACTGAACATGTAATTTGTGATCAGGATTATAAGATCAATGTACCAAACAAGAATGTACCATTTTGTGACTTGTGGTCCATTTAGAAATGGTGTTCAGTTCCATTGCAGCATTTTGCAAAGCTGGAATCATAATTTATACAGATGTGTATTCAAAGCCCCACTGATACCTTTGGATAGTGTTGGAAACTCATCACAAACTTCATCGGCATGTTTGCACCTCCTCACATGCCATTTCTTAAAAGACTTTTGGAACATAACTTGTAGCAATGTGAAGAATCTGCTGCTGAGCTCTCTCTTATTCCGTTCCTTTAGGGAGTGGAAAAGTTGTTTTCCTCTCTCTCTCTCTCTCTCTCTCTATATATATATATATATATATATATATATATATATATATATATATATATATGTACATATGCATATGTATATTTGCCAACAATGAAAGAAAATTAAAAAGGAATCCATGAATTTTAAAGTGAGCAAGGGAGGTGTTGGATACATGGGAAGGAATGTAGGAAGGAAAGAAGAAACAAAGGGAAAAGATATAATTATATTTAAATTTAAAAAAATATTAGGAATGACCAAGAAGGTAAGTGCTTATTTGTGAAAATATCTGAAGGTACTCAAAGTAATAAGAAATAAGGAATCTAGCAAACTCTTTTTAAACAAATGGTGTAGTTTTATCTTGGAATTACCAAAGAATTCAGAAACATTTTTTTCTTCTAGAATGTGTTAGTTTTATAATGCTGCAGCAAGAATGTACTACCTGCCGCCTGAGTCAGGAAAGTGAACATGCTTGTTGTCTTGAAGCTGTGGAAATCAGGAGTCCTGTAATCAAGGAACTGTCTCAAGTGTTCTGTGTCCAGAGCATCCAGGAGGCATACATTTTTTTCTTTTCATGACCTTGTGGTGCATGCCTGCAAGTCACTGGCCTGTGGGCCTCTCCCTTCCAGTTCTCTTCTTACTCCACTTCTCCATCCTCTGTTTCTGTTTCTTGCATGTCTGCTTCTCCTGCTCTGTTCCCCCAATGTGCTTCTGGTGATCGTGTTTCTAACGGACCCCTGGCTAAGTCTCAATAGTATCCTCATCTCAACACATCCAAATTGCTCCCAACCGCAAAGTTATTCTGTCATGTGAGCACTGTGTTTCTACATCTTAAATGAAGGCATGGACCTTTTATTCTGAGAGCGGGAAAGGTGATAGGGAGAAAAGTTCTCAACGGTGACCTATATATACCTCTTTATTCATATATCAAGGTAAAAATGCTTCTTTCTATTATTTTAGATGTATTTGTGAATGAGAACAGTACAGGATAAAGAGGTTTATAAATATTATCCCAGACAGTGACAATGTGTGCCACATTGTAGTGCAGAACACCAAGCCTAATTGACAAGAAAACACAAGGACCTGGGTGATATGGCTCAGCGGGTAATGGCATTTGCCTCTGACAATCCAAGTGTGATCCTCAGGGACCTGCATGATGGAAGAAAGAAAATCAAGTCCTGCAAATAGCCCTCTATCTCCACTCACAGGCATCGGTGTGCACACAGAGGTACATACATACACATGCAATAAATAAATGTCAGTATTTTTTAATAATAAAAAATCAACACATACATCATGGCAAACAGCAATGATCTTAAACACTAGGGTCAATTTTTTTCTTATTTGTGTATTCTCTAATGAAGAGCAGAGGGTACTTTATGTTACTTTTAAAGAGATTGGAAGGTGGCTGACTGAGAACTTTACTGACCTTTTCTTATTAGACTATGCAAAGGAAACTGATTGTTTTCTTATTAATATTAGACTCGTGGCAGTAGACATAAATATGTTCTGTGTTTAATTTGTTAGACCAATAAAATTTACAATGTCTAAGGAGAATTATGAATTCAGCTCATAATACAATTTATTTCTTTTTTAATAATATGGTAAATATTCACATAGAATTGAAACATTATAATGTCAACTACAGAACTCAAGCAAGGCTGTTGTAACTGCTACAAAAGTTTGAAATGAACAAACATTTTGCAACAATCAGCATACATCAAGACCTGGTTCTTTGGGCTGCAAACATACGTTGATTACAGGTGATTGAAAACACCTTTGTCTTAATCAAATTGTAATAGTACAGGGATCTAGCAAATGTCTAGAGAAAACAGAAATGACAGCATAAATTGTGTCCCAAGCTTTACCCTCAGACTACCTTTGAACGTTATGTTGATCTCAGTTCTAGAAAAGAAAATCGCACCAAATGAATCCAATTTAATTTCTGTAATCTGTGGAATTGAGGAGTGAATGCAGGTGAGGTTATTTATTTTCAATGAGCCATTTAATATCATGGAGGGGTTTTGTAATCTCTAATTAATTTTTGCCCTCAGCTGGCCGATTGATTAATAACCCATGGGAATGAGCAGTCAGCCACTTTCCCTTCCCGAGTAATTACTACCCAAGTAGGAACGTCACACTCAAAGTCACCATCATTAAAATCATATCAAAAATGAGCAAATGATGACGGCAAGAACGGGCTTAACAAATTTCAGTTCTTACTGACTAATTAGTAAAATTTATTTCATAAGCATCGCAAATCTATCTTTAAAAAATTAGAGTAGGAGAAAAAGAATTGTGATTTTCTTATTGACACCACTTTGACTATCCAAACAGATGTTTCTTCTTTTCTTTCTTTTTTTTCCTTGTCAGAAGAATATAATATAAGCCTGTGCAAGATGACTGCTGTATTTAACTCAGACAAACACATAACAAATCACTATTCCGTAGCGAGAAGGCACACCTCATATGCTCCGTTTTATTCCTTTCTTTCTCTTTCTTTTTTTTTTTTTCTTTCCTTGGGGCCTGGATATAAGACCACAGCCATCTAAATAATCCTCCAGAAATAAACCAATGAAATCGTGTGTCTTACAACAGACAGGGTATTATACCTACTGCTGGTAAATGTTTCCATAGCCCAACCACCCTTCCAGTAAAAATTTTGTCCCTGGGAGAAAGTCAGCAACTAAGATTTTTTAACTACTTTTCTTCAACAGAAAAGTTTAGGGCAATTGAGCCTTTATAAATTTTGATATTTATGGCCATTATTTTACTTAGAGAATTACCCACCCATCAAGTTTATTGTGAAAATATTTCTACTGTATTACTATATACCCATAAATAAAATTCTTCTGAAAAATCTAGATGATTAACTATGAGATTGCTGCTTAATGAAGTAAATAAATTAAAAATGATTTTGCTTCCATAGACTATTTTTGTATTCATAATTATTTCATGAGTATTTCAATTAAATGAATATTGGAGGGTAAAAAAAGTCATCTGTGAAAATGTTTGGCTAATTGACTACAGAGTGAACCTCTGTGGCTTGTCAAGGTCCATTTAGATTAGATTATTTTTAATGTCGGAACGTTTGGACCTAGCTAGGCACGGTGACATGTGCCTGTAAATGTAGCACTCAGGAGCCTTAGACAGAAGGACTGCCAGGTTTTTCAAAGTTACTTTGAGTAAAGAAAACCCCCAGATTTTGAACACTACAGCCTCACTTCTTGTGTTTTGTTCATAGAAATAGTGTCTGCTCCTATTGTTGAGCTAAGGATGCAAACAAGGACCACGTGCATGCTTGGCCTTTGCTGCACCACTCAATGAGTAAGTCCAGAATTTACTCACTTTCTCTTTTGAGATGATTTCTTACTCAGTTGCCTCTAACAGTCTGCAGTTCACACACCCGGACAGCCCTTATATTAGGACACCCTGGCTCAGCCTCCCAGGGGCACTTATTTCTTAACAAACATGCAACTCATGGATGTATTTTCAGTCAAGATAGGACACAGCACATTGGTTTTGGCCTTTGCTGCTCTGCATTATGCCGTGACATACTAAAGACAGGACATAGCAACAGACAGTAAGCTGTTCCTTGAAGTTTGATAAGAATATAAATGTTACAGTCATTAAAAGGAAACTTTATGTTATTTGGCAAAATCTAAGATGCATAAGGATCCTATAGTCTAACAAGGATCTATGGGATCAGCCTAATAGTCATACAGGTTTCTATGACAAAGACATACATATGTATACATACATGTATATATGTGCGTAATTGTTTACTTTATTTTAAATAACTTAGGAGAGTTTATTGTCAAAGGTGCCCAGAGCCAGCTTTTAGACTCAATTACAAATAGTAAAACAGTGAAGCCCTGCTCATGCCTGCTAGTTTAACTACTTCCACATATCCGAACTCTGCTCAACTAGCTGCGTCTCCAATAAACTAGAAGTTAAGAGAACAAAACTACTTGCAGTCCAGCTGCCCTGTGTCTCTAAATGCTTTAAAATAAGCTAGGGAAACATAGAGGTGAATCCACGTACCGCTATTTGATGTTGCCAAAAAGAAAAACGGAAGCCACAAAAGGGAAGATAAGATTCAACTGCAGACAAGGTTGCACCTTCCTGCTTATTCAAACATCATGTGTCGGGTTTATAGACGGTTCTCTGCACTCAGTCAGTCTAGGCTGATGTCTGTCTTTGCGAGGTCATAAAATAAAACACCTCCCTTGCTTCCTTCACTGAGTCTCCGGTGCTTTTGCTTTGAAATGAGTGAGTTTTCTCTTAACGAAACGAAGACTTTTTTCCCACAATTATCATTTCTAAGAGTAAAAAATCAATATAAACCAGTTGTCAAAAGGAAACTGTCTTATTTTTATCTCAAGTTCTTTAAGAAGCATAGTTTGAAAAAAATGAATTAAGTATGATTTTTTTTTTTTTTTTGATTTTCGAGACAGGGTTTCTCTGTAGTTTTTGGTGCCTGTCCTGGAACTAGCTATTGAAGACCAGGCTGGTCTCGAACTCACAGAAATCTGTCTGCCTCTGCCTCCCCAGTGCTGGGATTAAAGGCATGCGCCACCATCGCCTGGCACAAGTATGATTTTTTTAATTATATTTGTTGTCAAGGCATATGATGTGTGTGTAGACGTGCGTACGTGTTGTGCAACAGTACACAGGTCAAGGTCATAAGACTACCTTGTGGTGTCAGTCTACTACTTCTTCCTTGACGTCGGTGCCGGCGTTCAAAGTCAGCTGCTCAGGCTAGCACGTCAAGTGTCTTCTGGCAGTAAGACACCTCGGGCCAGTAATCTGTTTGTTTTGGAGATTTGCAATATCTTGTGGGTCTGAAAATTTGGTAACAATGTGTCAGAGAAAGGAAAGAGCCTATTCTAGCCTGGGGAGTGTCTGTCCATTTTAGTGATGCGTAGGCAATATTTCAGTGCTGTTTCATGAGGTTTGGAACCTGATATTTTGTATCAACAGTAATAATTCCATTCTCAGCTCCTTTGTGACTCATGTTCTCTCTCATCTATACAGCTGCTGACAGTTGCCATAGATTCTCACATGGAAGCAGAGATATTGTAGAGTAGACAGAGAGAGGCTTATAAGACAACCTCAAAATATGAATATTAAATATGTATTGAAATATATTATATGAAATACTGAACTACATCTCCAGCCTTCATAATATATTTTGGTTTGGGTGTTTTCAAACAATATAATATTTTCATTTAATTATTTGAGAATTTCATTGAGCATAATGATGTATTTTTATTATATGTGTAAATTATATATGAAGCCTACCTTAATTCTGTGTTCAAACATGAATTTCATCTCTAAGATATCTCAATAGGCATACACTGCTGTCTCAAAATCTAAAATAATTTGTAATCTGAATCAACTAGTCCTTTAGAAGCGCTACTCACCCTATATTGAACGCCCTTACTGAGGTGTGAAGTGTGTGATCTCTGTCTATACCACAGGATATTAGTTCAAATGTCTCCTCTTCCTTCGAGGAACTTCTGCTTCCTGGGGTTGCACAGCTGTCCTTTTTCACCTGTGCTGTGGGACAATGGTCTTTTATTCTGTCGCTTGTATTATTTTTAATAAAATGCTGATTGGCCAGTAACCAGGCAGGAAGTACAAGAGGGGCGACACTGGCCAAGCAGGAAGTAGAGGTGTGGAAACGAGATTATGGAAAGAGGAAAGTTTCAATTTGAAGATGCAGAGGAAGCAAGATGTGACTGCCTTGCTAAAAAAAAGGTACCAAGCCACATGGCTAACACAGACAAGTATTATGGGATAATATAAGTTATAAGAGTTAATAAGAAGCCTGAGCTACTAGGCCAATTGGTTTATAATTATTGTAGACCTTTGTGTGATTCTTTGGACTTAAGGGCTGCAGGACCGGGCAGGACAGAAACTTCAGACAACATACCTGGGTTCATAAACACATAGCTTACATTCTTATCCCTGAATTAATTCATTTCTGTTGTCATCATGGATTTGACACCCTTTCCATCATTGTTCTATCCTTGGCAGAAGCAGAAATCAGCTATTGCTTTTAGTGGTCTATCTTGGTGAAGAAAAACACAATTCTAGAACCTCCATAAACACTTCTTCATAGGCTAAAAAACAAGAGGTATATTAGAAGAATTTCCCATCACACCTATTAGTATCCCATTATAAAGTAGTTAAACACTTATTATGCAGCCAAAAATTAACTCTGCGTGTGTAATTTGTGTAAAAGTTTGACTACTAATTGCTCTCTCAGTTTGTTCACCATGGTATCCATGGCACATAAAGTTATTGCCACTGGGCGATTTTTTTTTCCTATAAACACTATTTTCTGCAGCATCTCAACTGCTTGATATACTACAGCAATGACATCACCCTGTTTTGCTTGTCTACCATGGGTTCTCGTGGTCCTTCGGTAGTTGTGCAGGCAGAAGTATTGTGGACTGCATTGCCATCCAAACAACCTCAGTGCCGTGCTGCCTAAAGAAGGAGAAGTGTATTCAAAACATGATTTTATTATGTTAAGTAAAGGATTTAGAGTACTTGGATCATGGAGCAGGCAGCATGGAGGGGAAGAAGAAGAGGATACAATGGGAACCAGGAGTCAAGATAATCTTGCTATAGATAACCTATCTTCTCTGGTTTTAACAGTCTCCCCATTATCATCACCTGCAGGGGAACAGGCACTCAGGGAAAGACTTTGGGGACATTTCATACTGAAGCTATAATAAGGGACTCAGATGAGATTCTTTTTTTATAAAGTTACTGGTCCAACAGTCATATGCTAGAAACATACCAAGGGCTAGATTTACCCTAACATAGCAAATAATGTTTTAATTGTTGTAAATCTCATAAGAGTCACATTGCTGTGAATTTTCGGGTAATTTTGATTCTCCCACGTATTTCCTTCCTCTCTCAAGTTAGAATATATTTGGGTTAATTCTTTAGCTATTGCCCTCAGATTTGTATAAAACGTCTGTATGCCACGAAAGATTTGAGGCTTCCTCTAATGGAACACAAAAAATGTTGTTGATGTGTGAATACAGATTTAAAACAAGTATATCAAGCAAGTTAAACCTTAAACATATTGTATTTACCAACATTCATGAACCAATCAATGTAGAAAATATAAGAATTTTTAACAGCTTTAATGAATTATCATTCTACATTCTGAAAGCAAAACAAGTACATACACACTCATAGAGTTTATGTGGCGGGATATTAACATGGACTGTGGTTTTGTAGTCTTCATTTAAAGAACAAAATAAAGGATTAGTGTAGAGGAGTCAGTGGATAAAGGGGCTTGTCTAGCAATTCTCCTCGGACCTCTGCATATATACCCTGGAACACATGGCTATATGGACACACACAATGATAACAAATATATGAAGTATAAAATTAAGGAATAAGAGAAAATACCATGTCTGTACAATATGCCAACTTATACTATCTCATCAATTTGCTACATTTAAACTGCTTAGGTGATGTAGCCTAAATTGAATAATTTTTTTTTCTGATTTGGGTAAGACACCTCCCTCCCCAACAGCATATTGCTTGAAATAAATGTGCGCCTATGTTAATTAAGTAAGCAATATATTTCTTCAGTGCTTAGAAACAAAACGAAGCTCAAACATCCCTCCTCCCAAAGTCACCCACACTGTTTATGTTAACACCACAGTGAACTAATAAAGTTACTTTAGGTGTTAAATGTATCAATCTTAATGAAAGCAAGTTTATTCATGAAGGTAGCTGGTTGAAACTGTGGTGATGTTTTCCAATAAATATTTGGACATTTAAGTTTTTTCCATTGTTCTTGTGAACATTTGCCTTGTCTTTGCCACGGAGCCTCAGCCTTTGCTTGTGGCCACCTGAGATGTAGAAGATTTTCCAGACTCTGAGACGGAAGCCATTAGGGTAGATATACGAAAGGCAAAGTTTTAAAAAGCGTTGCCCTAGGGGCTGATTTTTTTAAACACACTTTCATTATAACCCTTCAAGTTTGCCTCCACCTCCACACATTGCAGAGCTCCATAGTTATTGATATTTTTTATTTTCCTGACATTCTTCCTTGTAATGAATTAAATATCGCCAGACTGATGGCTATTATTCTGGGGGTAAACTAAAAACATGCCTATTATGAGCACACATGATTTATTATAGCTAGCAAAATAATCAGGATAAAAGATGGCTTTCATTATCTTAATCCTCACCTTTAGCAGCTTCAAATATGTGATGGAAAAAGCAAAGTGGGAATAAATAAATAAATAATAAAGTAATTTTTTTCCATTGGGTTTTGGAAAGAAAATAAGATGGACTTTCATTAAGTTCACATCTCACACTTTCTCTTGTTTCCCCTTTTCCCTGTTTACATATTTGTGCGATGGCTGATGAGAGCTAAGGACTAAATTATTTAGCTATGGAAACTCTTTTTTTGTGTGTAAATCCATATGGCCTGGTTAGTGCCATTATTGAGTTAAATTTGCATACTTACATGGGGAAATCCTAGGCTTTTTCTAGGAATTCCACTTTGAGAGAAGTTTGCTTCTTATGGGTATAGGAAAAAAACCTGGAGCCATTGCCAAGCCCATTGAATAACTTCATTTAGATATTCCCATTACTTGAAGTCTCAGCACTCTGAGCCAAATATGTGTGTACCTGGTTTCAGAACTAAATAGAAGATAATAGATTTAAAAATTTGGTCTACATCGAGCAAAATCAATTACGCCACCCCACGGGGATGACATGCTGGGACCAATTGGAGTCCTGGCCTTCAGCTGTCTAGAGCCTTCTAATTGGAGTTACTAAAAGCTGTGCCTTCCCTATTGACTGCTGGGTATTTAAGCCTCCATGGTACTATTAAAAAGGGCTTTGTACCAGTGATTCGATGTCCATGTGTCTGTCTGTCTCTGTGTGTGTTTCCTTAACCTCCAGCCCCTTGCCTGAAGCTCGCGAACTGGATTCTAGCATATAGAGCACAGATGGGGGGTGGGGGAAGGGAGAGAGGGTAGGGGATGGGGGATGATGCAGCATGACTGACTATCTTGTCAGCAGTTGGATGTCTAAAGGAATATTGTCTGTACAAGTGCCATAAGACACACAAGGTGATGTCATTATTGTTTCTGATCATACTGAGACTTGCAGTTTATGTCCTGGGAGTCCTAATAATCTCAACAATGTCTGGTCAATATTTCTAAATTTCCTATGACCTAGACACTTCATAAAGTAGCTCAAACAACAGCATGGTGAGTCGGGAAGAAATTCCCTTTTCTTGGTCAGTGGCTTTCCCATAGTAAGCATTTTGGGCACCAGTCTCTACCAGGTGTTGTACTATGCCTTTTTGTAACCAAATACACACTGTATTCTATATTAGTTTCTCTTTCGTTATTGTGTTAAGATACCATGGTCTAGGCAGTTTATAAGAAGAAGAGTTTAGCCAGGTGGTTGTGGCGCACTCCTTTAATCCCAGTACTCAAGAGGCAGAGGCAGGCAGATCTCTGTGAGTTCGAGGCCAGCCTGGTCTACAAGAGCTAGTTCCAGGACAGGAACCAAAAGCTATGGAGAAACTCTGTCTTGAAAATCAAAAAGAAGAAGAAGAAGAAGGAGAAGGAGAAGGAGAAGGAGAAGGAGAAGGA
>NC_022014.1:74618283-74621034 GCF_000317375.1 Microtus ochrogaster
AAGAAGAAGAAGAAGAAGAAGAAGAAGAAGAAGAAGAAGAAGAAGAAGAAGAAGAAGAAGAAGAAGAAGAAGAAGAAGAAGAAGAAGAAGAAGGAGTTTATTTTGTCTTACGGTTGTTTCCAGGGGGATGAGAGTACATCCTGGTAGGAAAGTGTAGCAGAATGCAGCAGGTATGGGGTTGAACGATGAAGTGGAGAAGTTCTATCTTCAGCCATAAGTACAAAGCAGAGAGAGTGAACTGGGAGAGGCTGGAGAACTTCAACCCTCAAAGCCTGTCCATTGCTGCAAGTTGTTTATGTGGATTTAAACCAATGCATAAAAATTTTACTTTTAAGTTCCAAAGTCTTCCTACCTGCTGTTAGTACATACATAAGTGCCCTAGAGTTCTGCCTTGCAGATGACATGTATGAATTAATGCATGTCACTTAGGGGAATTCATTTGTCAGTAGCAGCATTACTTAAACCCCAAAATATATAAAACTATAGTCATGATGCATGGTTTCATCTTTTATTTTTCTTTAATTTGAAGTAAAATACAGTTAGGTTACTTTCCCCTTCTCCTTTCATCCTTTAGTTCCTCCCAAGTTCCCTCCCTCCCACTCCCTCTAAGCTACATCCCCATTCTTATCTTCCAGAATGATGAGTTAATGTCTGACTTTATTGATGAAAAATATGCTGAACTCCTAAATAAGCTGAAGCAGAACTAACACAAGTTATCTTAGGAGCTTATATAAACCCCTAATAATGTAAATTAAGTAATAGGGGTGGTGGGTGATGTGTTTATGAATCTCTCTACCAACATCTCAATCAGAAATGAGTAACACGCAACTAACATATTTCATGAATGCAATAATCTGATGTTATATATGGCTGAAGAATAAATACAAATGTGTATGTATTTGTATACATACATAATATAATTATATGTACAAACACATATATTTATATCCATGCTTGTATACAATGTTGTATTACTGCTTTGTTCTTTTTTTTTTTGAAAAAAAATGAGGAAATTTTGAGAATTGAAATTAGCCTTGAAGAGTCAGTCTTTCTCCTAGCTGTTTTTTTGTCATAAAACATGGATTTCACAGGATGTCAATACAACTTTATTGGTAGGATTGGCACGTGGCATCTTTACTTCTAGTATCCATGTAATAGTAGGTATGATTGGATATGCCCTTCCCTTCTGCTTTACATACAGAAGATTTTTAAATGCTTGACAAAAACATAGTCTTTCTTTCTAGAAGCGTTAGTTAACATGGCTGTGCTGATACAATTTGTACAGCATTTCCAACATGAAATATGGCCAAAGTCTTACAGCAGTAAGTGTGTAGGAAATGCCACCATTATTTCAGTCATCAACAATTAGATTGATAGTTAGATATTTGACTGCAATGATCAGACTGTCATTTATCCAGTATAAATATGTCTAAAGACGTCTATGATTTGGTTTCTCGAAACTGTATTTAACAATGGCATTTAGATTCTTCTAAATCATATGAATATACACTAATAAATTAAAATGATTCACAGAAATGAAATGTAGATTTCAATCTACAAAACATGGATAATTTAGTCATTTTCTAGAGTATAGAGGGCAAGAAGAAGTTTAATTGTGCTGAAGTAGATCTTTTAACATTTATAAATGAAGCACTGTCCTTATACCTGAAAATGACATTTCAAGACTAGAGGTTCTCAAGTCTTATCACTTTCTGATAGGACACAAGTCCTACTTCACAAGATGAAACCCATACTGAGGACCATTATTGTTCCAAAATCCTATGGCTAGACAAATGGTAGACCATAGAAACAACCTACTATTATTACTTGGTTAAACAGATTTAACACTAAACAACTCATAATGACTCATCATTATATCCATAGATTAAGGCAACTCACAACCCTCATCAGAGAAGCTATTATGTGTGGTAGATGACGACCAATATAGAAACTCAAAGCTAACCAAAGTACAGAGAATAAGTGACCACAGAATTGAACACATACACTCTACACCCTCCTCCCAAGACTCAGGATTATTGGAAAAGAAGGGGTGGGAAGAAAGAAAGCAGCAAAGATGGTTGATGACCACAAAATAAAAACATTCTCTTCTGAATGTAGCAGTGAAACTGTGGCTATGACTTCATGGTGGTTTGTGACACCTCCATAAAACTTGTGTAATGCAAACCATACTGAATCCTGTCATGGCTAGGGGAACTGGAGACACAGATCCATCCATCTGTAAGAGCTGTTGGCAACTCTTAGCTGCTGGGAGAGGAAAAGTTAGTTTTCTTTAAGAGTGTAGTACCTGAAAAGATGTTCTTGCTACAGTGATCACAAATGCTTAGACAAGACAAATTACCCTTGATGAAGAAAGGAAAATGGATGAAATTGGGTGGAAAAAAGTGGGGTGGATATGAGAAGAGTTGAAAGAAGAAGGATTAATATGATTAAAATATATTTTGTAAAGTTCTCAAAGAACTGATACAATTTTTTTAAAAATAGATAAAAACCTGCAAAAATTAAAAAATCTATTACAGGATCTTGTTAAATATAAATTTTCATCCCAAATCACTGTTATGTACACAAAGAAAGTTGAATCATATTAATAAATGCATTGTTAAGCCGGGTGATGGTGGCGCATGCCTTTAATCCCAGTACTCGGGAGGCAGAGGCAGGCTGATCTCTGTGAGTTCGAGACCAGCCTGGTCTACAAGAGCTAGTTCCAGGACAGGCTCCAAAGCCACAGAGAAA
>NC_022014.1:74621134-74628287 GCF_000317375.1 Microtus ochrogaster
AAATTATAGATAAATATATGACTTTTATGGAAAATAGACTAAAATATTGACTAAAGTAAGACCAATCTAATTTTCCTTATTAGTATTATTAGTAGTAATTCTTATTAGATTAGTTTATATCAACTTGTAGAAAGTAAAAGTTCCCATAAAATCTGGATACTCAAAAGCCAATGTCAAGTCCCAATATGATAGACACTGACTGGTAGGATTCATTATTGAAATCCTGTCTTTTACATATTTTTTCTTTACCTTTATAAATACCAAGGTCCTTCAGCAAGAACAGATTGTGTTTCCTTGAGCCACTAAATTGACAAATTAAACGCTTGGTTAATCATTATTTTTTAATGAAACTAGTCAGGAGGATTTTTTTCCTCAGATGAGAAATGTTGAAGAAAAGAAAAGGTATTGCATAAGACTAGGGATTCATCTATCCAGAAGAACATGCATGTCCTGACCAATAGGAGACAGAAAGAGGAGGAAAAAGACATTGGCTCCCATAATAATGAGCATTGATGACCTGCAGTTTGCAAGATGGAAATCCATCATTTCTGAAGGTATCCCACAGTCCCTTTATTTAGCTCTCATCTTTCACAGAAGTTTCCATTTGGTTTCAGCTATTATAACAGCCTCCCAGAACTTATCATGCTATTATGTAAGAGGCGCCATACTGACCATAAAATCTTACATGTAGACCTCAACAACAGTCAAAACAGGAACAAAGACCTAGTCCATCAAAGACCTAGTCCACAGTTCTAGGAAAGTTTCTAAATATACTAACCTTGCTTTTTGGCTTCCGTAATTTTGTTTCTTGCTAATTGAAGACTGACAACAAGGAGGTGATTTTGGGCATAAAATCCAAATGACTATAAGTTTGAGATTCATGATTTGGGCAAATTCCTGTGCAGCAACCAGCCTGCAATAAAGACTTCCTTTTCAGCTTTTAGAGTGTTTGTGTAAATGGAGACTGTGCATTCATTTCCAACTACCCAGGCCTGAATAATCACACAAGACCATATTAGTTACAATACTTTTTCACCAATGGTTCAGGCATATCCTTAACTAGCTCTTACATCTTAAATGAACCCATTTCTATTACTCTGTGTATCACCATGAAGCTGTGGCTACCACTAAGGGTCTGGCATCTTTCTCCTTTGGCAGCTACATGGCATTTGCATGATTCTACCTTCTTTCCCCATGCATTCAGCTAGTTTTCCTCCCTTGCTATATTCTGCCCTGCCATAGGCAAAAGAGGCTTCTTTATTAACCAATAGTAATAAAACATATTCATAGTAAACAGAGGTGAGTCCCACATCACCTCCTCTTTTCTGTCTAAATAAAAAGGAAGGTTTTAACTTTAACATAGTAAAATTACATATGCAAAACAGGTTCAAGCAAGAAATATAATTGCAAATTTATTTGTGAGCCTAAACTTTTATATCTAATTTATCTTTTTTTTCTTAACTAAGGAAAACTTTAATTATAACTATCTAGTCTTCAACTCCATCCAAGACTCCAGAAGGATATAATATTACCCTAGTAAACAAGAAATAACTTCCAAAACTCTAGAATTGACAGAGATATCTCGCTGCCTGGACTGCCACCCAAAGTTGTTTTATAACATTGAGACATCCATCTTCAGCCTACAGGCCCAAAATATCTGGCAGACTTTTCCATAAAGCAGAAAATTTGAAAGAATTTTGTGAAAGCTAAGTACTAATAAAGGGATGTTGTAAGAAGGCTGCTTGTTGGTTCCCAGCTGCTCACCCTGAAATAATCACACTGAAACTGTATTAATTAAGTCACCTCTTGGCTTCTTAGCTCTAGCCTCTTATTGGCTAACTCTTACATCTTAATTTAACCCGTCTTCATTAATCTGTGCATCACCACGAGGTCATGGCCTACCAGAAAAGTTTCAGTGCATCTGTCTCTGGTGGCAGCTCCATAGCTTCTCTCTGACTCCTCCTTCCTTCTTTCAGCAATCAATTTAGTCTCCCCTGCCTACCTCTATTCCCTGTGCAGGCCCAAGACAGTTTCTTTATTAACCAGTGGTATTCACAGAATACGGAGCATTCCCTAAGGGATGACATTTATCTTGTTTCCAAACATTACCTATTGTACCCCAACTTTACACAGCTTTGGAGTGGGGGTGGTACAAGAATATACAAGATATAGACGGTAAACTGAAGGTATGACTCCATGGCTGTAGCTTTCAAGAGACTCACCCATAGCAGCGTGTAATTTTTATAGGTACATAAGTTTGGGGTCAGCAGCATTTCTGTAAGTGATTCTTACTCTTGCTTTTGCAATATCAGTAAACTCAGTGGTTCACTAAGCAGGGCTAGAATGGAAATTTTTTGGTTATTTGTTTGTTTTGATTTCTCACCAATAACTCATTTGAAGAAACAGACAATTATTTCATATCTTCCACAGCAAAAATCATAAAAGATACCAACAAATCAAGTTCTAGTTTTGCTGCGTATGGGAACTCAGGGAAATTCCTTCTAAGAACTTCTGGTACTTTATCTAATAAAGATACTCTAGCCAGATAAACCCACCATAAAGAGAAACTAGCTTTAGTAGTGTCATAATTTGAAGGATAATGGCTCACTTAGATTCACATATGTGACTGCTTGGTCCCTAGTTGGTGAACCTGTTTTAGGAGTGATTAGGAGGTGTGGCCATATTACAAGAGGTGTGTTACTAGGGGTGGTCTTGGAGGCTTCAAAAGCCCCACACCTATCTCCCATCCTCTCTCTTTCTTTCTCTCTCTCTCTCTCTCTCTCTCTCTCTCTCTCTCTCTCTCTTTCCGGTACCATAACCATACCATGCCAGCCTATCTTCCTTCTGCCATGATTCCTACCAGGAAGATTATGAACTAATCCTCTTGAATTGTAAACTAGTTTTCAATTAAATGTTTTATTTTGTAAGTTGCTTTGGTCATGGTATCTCTTCACAGCAACACAACAGTAACTAAGACAAGTAAATTTATTCTACTGAGTATTATCGCTCAGAAATATAACCCTCTGTAGAACAGACAATATTTATGATCACATATAGAAAGCACTTTTGCCTATTGCCTCTACTCAGTATTTTAAAAGAGCATCACACAATGTATTTCTTGCCTAAAAAAAAAATCAAAAAAAATCAAAATTTTAAGTATAGTACCACTTTAATACCATTACTAACTACTGTGTGTGTATGTGTATGTGTAAATTCTGAGGTGGAGAAATGGCTTGGTGGTTAAGAGCACTGGTTGCTCTTTCAGAGGACCAGGAATCTATCATGAGCACCTTAGTGGCTGCTCACAACCACCCTTACCTCCAGTTCCAGGGAATCAGACAGTCTCTTCTGGCTTCTGTGGGCACCTCATGCTCATGGCACACAGCACAGACATATATGCAGAAAAAAACATACACATAAATTCAAAATAAATAAAATATTAAAATAGAAATGAACAGTAAGTACGTTGATCTTAATTCAGGAGCTACATAATTACTAACTCATTTTTATTATCTCTAATATCTCTCATATCTTCTCTGTATTCAGCATTCTTGTTTTATTTATTTGCAACAAGGTCTTACTATAGATTCAATGACTTTTTCCTACTCGCTGTATAGGCAAATTGGCCTTGAACTCAACACAAAGTTTCAATTTCCCCTGAATGCTGCCAGCCAGTAGCCACTGTTCGTGTCAATCACCATAAGAACCACAGACGTCTAGATGATCAATAAGTCATTCCTCTTCACCTATATAACTCTCTACACTATGAATGGCACAAACCTTTTTTCCAGGCATTGTGAAAACATCCAGTTTACATGAGTGAACAAAGCAGATGTGAGCATGTTGTTCATTGGAAAGGACTGTGAAATTTTGATAACTCACAATATTTTATTATTGTTTCTCACTCTAATGAAATATTCAAATGAACTGAAAAATAATAGAACACTTCATATTTTACCCCATTTTGTGGCTTTTTCTCAGTAGCAGCTTGGTCTATTACCCCAAATAATGAAATTATTCAAACATAAACAGATATCTTAGTACCATATAGAGACAGATATATAAATTACATATACCCACATGCCACTTAAAATATAGTTTCACTTTAGAATTACATTTGGGACTTACATTGTGAAAATAAAATAACTGTTGATTTATGAGTCTTAATAAGAGGCTGATCCTTTCCTATAATAGTAGTGTTATTTATGCTGTTCCCTTGAAGACAGGAAAGTCTCTCCAAAGGGAAGGAAGCCATTGATTTCCCTTTGGGGGTCTTAAAAGTGATTTTCTATTTCATAAGCTAGTAAGAGACCCCTGTGTCCTCTGCTTTATGGACCCTACGGTTATCTTCCCTTCAAAATCCATTAAAACCACTCATGATTTGTGACCATGAATCCTTCTTTGACCCCCTCAACTCTGACTTTTCACTAAATGAACAGAATGATTTCCTATCCACTGAGGGGCTGGGGAACACCTAGTGGAGGAGTACCAAAAATCCCTGATTCAGGAAGCAGAGGTATACATTTAAAAGGGACTGAGGAATGTCTGAAGGATGAGCATTGCCAAAAGGTTGGGAATAAAGAGGACCTCCTTCCAAATAAGAGGAAGTTGTGGATCCAAAGAAAGGATACTTGTAACCTGCATAATTTCCTGTTTTATGAATGCATCCTGTGACTCATGCCGAGTCATTTGTGTTATTCCTGGGAAGAGAACAGATGTGGATATTGTTAGGATGGACTAAACAGATCGATGGCCATTGTAGAACAGCAGTATTAAATTTTAGATATGGAACCCAAATGTTCCCACTGAGTCCTCTTATTTAATTTTGAAGCTTGTTATTAACTTAATTTTCTCATTAATTCATTGAGTGTGCATCATAAATGCACAATATCTTTTTAAAATTTTATTAACTTATCAGCTTCACATTTTCCAATTGCTTACGTTAATTGCCAGTCTTGCCCTTCCTTGAGGGTGAAACTACTTCAGTTCCTTTGACTTAACAAACATCAGCTGGGTCATTAAGGTGGTTTCAAGTTGACCTCATCAGCATTTTCAGTCTCCTTAATGTATTCTTTTTAATATCTGAGAGTCATGGATGGGCACTTCAGTACCAGAGTCTGTAGAACTTCTTAGAATTGATGTTTCCTTTCATTCTACTGGTCAGAGAGAGTCATGATTTTGTGTCCAAATTCTATAACTCATGGCCCATGGGGCATCTCTGCTCATAGGTAGGAGAGGGGGTATTTGAAGTTATACTGAGATGTAGTTAATAAAGTTGTTTCAAAGGATGAAAAACTAAAACAATAATCAGACTCAGAGCTAATAAGCAGTACAAATTATTTTTAATAAAAACTGTCACACTCTACACACAAATCCTTCAAAGCGTTGGTGAGATGTTATTCAAAAAGTGTATTATTTTGCTTAGTAACATAAGTAAAATCAAGAGAGCAATTAATAAGCTAGTCACTAATTTTGTATTAATTCATATATGTCAAATAGATTGACTTAATTAGCTGATAAAGTGAACATAAATTGAAATGCAGTGTTGTACAGCATAGATAGATACCACTTTTAATTATGAAAAAGCTTATAAGAGGTCGTATAAAGTTAGTAATTTGAGCAAAGATATCTGAATGCTTCCAGGGTCAAGACTTAGATAAAAACATCCAAAGGAAAGCTACACTAACTGTTTCATTGAAGGAGAAACACATGATTTAATCTATATAGCACAAAGTTCCCACCTAAACTTGATAAAAAGTGTCATGAGATAAAAGAGGGGAACCAACACTTGGTTTCTGATTGTTATAGGGAAAATTAAAGTAAGGACATACTAGCAAAAACTCTCCATAGTATGCCTAACTCCAGAGAGTGAATAGAGGCAAGCCTAGTGGGATACAGCTATAGACACCAGGCCCCATAAGGTATGCTCTGCAAAATATGAAGAGCTGAATTGTCCCTGCTTGAAGAGCAGCAAGGCTTTCAGTCTATGTGTTTAAGAGGGTTATGAAAATGCAAATCCCTGATAACCCTTTAAATTAGGTTTGGTGCCTTAATAGAAAATCCTAAGTAAGATTAGGATTAGTTAGCATAAGACATAGAAAGAGACAGTTACAGTAAGTAGAGGGGAGATTATAGACACTGGGATTCAATTTTTAAAATAGATTGAAAATATATAGTGGAAATAAAGCAATATGTATACACACACACACACACATATTGTTCTGAAGACCAAGCATTGCCAAAATTTTAGAAATAAAGAGAACCTTCTTCTGAATAAGAAGAAGTTGTAGATCCAAAGAAAGGATGCTTGTAACTTGTAAGATTTCCTATTTTAAGAATGCATCATGTTACTGATTTTGAGTCACCTATGTTATTCTTAGGTCACTCGCCACAGAAGCATGACGGCCTGTTCAATCACAAGGACTGACATAAGGGAAAACAACCCCTCATAGTTTGGTGTGGGATGGTCTTCTGAATATGTGCTGCTGCTTTTATCTAATGAAAAGTTCTTCTTGCCAATAGCTTAGCAGAGTAAAGGCAGTCAGGAAATCTGAGCAGAGATATATAGAGAGAGTAGAAGGAGTCAAGGAGATGCCATGTAGCTTCTGAAGGAAAAAAGATGCTGCTGCTGGAATCTTTCCCCTAAACTTCAGCCTTGTGGCAATACACAGATTAATAGAAATGAGGTAATTTAAGATATAAGAGCTAGGTAGGAATAAACCTAAGCTTTTGATCAAACAGTGTTGTAGTTAATATAGTTTCTGTGTGATTATTTGTGTGTGGGAGGCTGGAAAATAAAGAGTTAGTCTCCAAATGCATGCATGTCACAGACTGCATGCATGTGTGTGTGCATAAACACACACACCCATCATGAATGCATGCATGCACAGAACATACTAATAAATTAATTAAAATATATTTTAATAAGAAAATACATTAAGATATAATTCTTGAGTCAAAGACCCAAATCTAAGGAAAGTATAGGTAAGAAATACATGAAAATTAATTGATTACGTTCTTTACATTTGGTTTGTGATGCTAATGAGAAACCTAGGTGGTGGTCCACGCCTTTAATCCCAGCACTTGGGAGGCAGAGGCAGGCGGATCTCTGTGAGTTCGAGACCAGCCTGGTCTACAAGAGCTAGTTCCAGGA
>NC_022014.1:74628387-74641548 GCF_000317375.1 Microtus ochrogaster
AGTTCGAGACCAGCCTGGTCTACAAGAGCTAGTTCCAGGACAGGCTCCAAAGACACCCTTTATCTTGACAAAAAAAAAAAAAAAAAAAAAAAAAAGAAAGAAACCTAGGGTATTTCCATTGCCATTAGTTGATAGACAGAACCTGACATCCTGTTACTCTGTTACTGAAGATATAACATGCTTAGGCCACAGGACACAAAACACTCAAGCCATTGCTAAACTAGAAGCTTCCACCCAGACAGCTAGCCTTCAGAGTGCTTCAAAGACCTCAGTAGGCTGCCAGGAAATGAAAGGTATCAACAGTATTACTCAGCAATCGACGTTAATGGTTCACTTGGCAATATATGCCCATTGGTGCAATAATATCACTGACGTCTTGGCAGGGGAGGGGGTAACCACCAGCTGTCTGATTAAATTAAAGTCTATTTAACAGAAAGGAGCTCATGCCTTGTACTGTAAACCTAGCCAAGACCCCATGGCCGGAGAGAACATGGATCCTAGGGGAGAAACAACTACTGTCATTTTGATGATGAGGTATAGTTCTGATGGTCTTCTAAATGTTTATCCTTATAGTCCAGGCAAGTGTAGACCTTGCTCCTCATCAGAGAAGCGGTTTTATTCCAGTGGATGGAGTTTAATAAGAACATAGGCATAGTCATAGTCAGAGAGCAAGGGACTGTGGAGTTTTAATCCCCAGACAGAATGTCTGTATCTTCTGCCTGGGAAACAGGCCCCAAATGGGCTGAAAGTTTATCAGAACCACAGAAAGAACCGCTATAAAGCAGTGTCTTCAACATGACAGGTAATTTCATGCAAAAATTGTCAACAGTTATAGTTGAACTCAAAGCCCTGCACAAGATCAATCTAGTTAAAAATCGAGCATGGATGGTAGGTACTAACAAGGCCTCACTCCTACTGAGAAGCTATGACAGTCTATGGCTTCCAGGAAGAGGAAGTCAGTTTTTTTTCAGGAATTGTGGCCCTGGTGTATACAGCCTGTGCTATAGTAGTTACCCTAAACCCACACACTTGCAGACAGCCCAGACGAGTCTAGATACATTATATAATTGCATATATACATTGTGGCTGTTTGAATAGGTATGGCCCCATAGACTTTTGTGTTCGAATGCTTGGTCATGGGTAGTGGCACTATTAGGAAGTGTGGCTTTGTTGGAAGAGGTGTAGACTTGTTAGAGGAAGTGTGTCACTGTGGTGGCAAGCTATAAACTCTGCCCAGTGTGACACAGAGTCATTTATGCTGCCTGTGGATCAAGATACAGAACTCTCAGCTCCTTCTCCAGCTCTATGTCTGCCTGCACAGTGCCGTGGAGATAATGGACAAAACTTCCGAAACTTTAAGCCAGCCCAATGAAATGTTTTTCTTTAGAAGAGTTGCCATGGTCATGGTGTGTCTTCTTAGCAATAGAACCCTAAGCAAGACATGAATATGAATAAAGACATGATGCTGGCAGCAGTGTGTGGGAGAAGAGAAAAGGCATTGGAAGGGGAGAATCAAGGGTGGATTTGCTCAAAATAATATGCACTTATGTATGAGAAGAAAGGTAGACAAGCTTAATCCCCATTTATGTATTAAATTTGGGACAAGCACTTGAGAGGGTAACAGGATTAATTTCTAAAAGTACATATTTGGGACTTTGACATGTCATTTCAGAATCTTACCTCAAAGATTTTATATATATATATATATATATATGTGTGTGTGTGTGTGTGTGTGTGTGTGTGTTGTGTGTTTATTTGTTTTTTGTTTTTCCTGGCGCCAGCAGAGGCCAAAAGAGATCATCAGATCACCTGGGAATAGAATTAGAGATGGTTGTTGGCAGCCACATGTGAGCTGGATCCTCTGGAGGAGTGCCGTGCTCTTAACCACTGAACAATCTCTCCAACACATGTTACTTATGGACCATGTATATGTCATTCAGTTTCTTCAAAGTTTAATTGAAAACAGAAAATTAAATACATGGCTCACTGGTAGTATGTATCAACTGTTGCTTTTCCTCCTTGCTTTTACCCCCAAAAATTATAAACTCCAAATTCTAATGATTGTGTGATTAGAAAGAATGAAACTATCTTGTTGCTTTTAAATTGTATAAGTTCGACTTTTTAAAGTAAAACTTGATCGGAACATGAACACACTCTTGATTCTTTTCCTTCCTTTCTTCCTTTATTTATTTTACATTCTACCTGTGATGATACTCCCTCACCATTCCCTCCATAACACAAGAGCTGTAGCATTGTATCATTGTGCTACTGACTGTCTTGCTGCCTAGTCTGAAAATCTCATCTGACCGGTCTAGGAAATGTTGATGTGAACCTCTACTGCTCCTTCGTACCCAAGGAAAGCAAATGAGCTCCCTATAAAATATATAGGCCACGTGAAGGCAAGATTCCAATCTAATATTGAAGATTCCTGTGCTTTTAGTATAATTTTGTGTTCTGAGTCAAATGATGTCAATTCCTAAAACAGTTTAATCTATTTTTAATATATTCATAAAGTTATTGCTGTGTTTATGTGCACTATGTGTTTGTTTGGTGCCCAAGAAGGCCAGAAGAAAGTGTTGTATTCCTTAGAATTGAAGCTAGAAATAGTTAATGAGTTGCCACAAAGTTCTGAGAATTTAACCCAAGCCCTCTGCAAATAGCAAGGGCTCTTAACCACTGAGCCATCTCTCCAGCCCCTCAAATGGTGTTTGAAATATATCTCCTACATTTTCTTTTTCACTTTTTTTTTTTACCGTGCTCTTTATCTTGTTGCCCCTTTATGAACAGATCCACCAGGATTGCAGAACTGGAAAATGAAGGACTGTGGCCATTGTCCCCAGCACACCCTCATTTCATGACAGTACAGAACTCATTCTAGCAGATGTTCAACTCATTACAGGCCTGGATGAGAAACAATAAAAATGAATGAAATGCCAGAAGTAAGGCAGGGAGTTTGGTCTGAGGACCTCTGGTCGGAGTCAATCATATCCTGTTTTAATCCTTCCCTAGCTGACTGTGAATTTATCTACTACATACTTTTGACCTGGAGGTCAAATTGAGAACTGACTGATATACTGTCTCTGCTGAAATTCTGGGCATTACATCTCCTCTTCTCATCCAATCAGAAACAAAACAAAGCCAAACACAGCTTTAGGAAGTCTTTTGGATTACTGACCTACTATCTTAGAAAGGAAAAGACGTAGCCCTAGCTCAGATGCCATTTGACTGACTTGGAAATCATCTATCAATGCTTGTTCATAAGTCTTAAATAATATGGCAATCTGGCTTATCTAGCTTTTACTTTAAAAAACATAGAAAAAGTCACATGACAGAATGCCTTAGTTTTCTAACAGACTACATTTCCTCTTTATTTTTTTAGAAGAGGAATCTATTCTACGTGTTCATGTCTTGCGTCATATTTACATAGTTTAGACAATTTTTTTAGTTATTGATAAACCCAGAAAAGCAAGTCTCTTTGTGTTGCTTACTGCCTTTAGAATTCAAGAGCACAATAGTACCATTTTGCTTCCACGGGGATATTCTTCATTCTGTTTGCCTCAAGGAGTCTGAATGAGAGCATGGCCTATTTCTGAATGCATCTTTGAGGCATTTGAGACATACAGAATGTAGAAAGCAAGCTATGGCACTTCATTCAGTGAGGTCTGAGTCTAAAATTTCCAACTGCTTGTGGTCTATATTTCCAATCACGTGTCCATATGTATTCAAATATTGCCTAGCTCCTTGATAGTAATGCTGTTCATGACTAGAATATATTCCTAATTAAAATCTTTTATTCTATTACCACCATAGTATGTTGAATTTTAAATTGACATAAGAAATATCCAATCTTAAATACATATGGAGCATACACATGTACTTATGGAATGTATTTAGCACTACTGGCAATAGAGGAATCCGGTGGGTAAGAACAAATGTAACTGAAGAAGACAGGAGGGAAACTAACTTAGAATGTAGAATTGCCTAAGTTCTGGGGCCAGCAGTGATGTGGATGTTAAGGAGAGATGCTAGACCATATGGCCAAGAGAAGGTACCAGGTAAAGAAGATGCATTGACTAAGCGCTAAGTGCATTGACAAAGAAGTCAGAACATTTTCTTCTTGCTGTTTCAACTGTTATTGCCTATAAATGCAAACATTAGACTTGTTTGCTCCAAATCAAAAGGTAAAAACAATGGTGAATAACTGCAAGCAACTAAGTGCAAATCCATATGATTTTATTGTGCCTGGCATTTTATACACCGCTGACCAATAAACTGTGATTCTAAGGGGTTTGGTAATATGACTTTCATTACTAAAACATCCTTTACAGAGACTTCCCAAGCCCATTTTAAGTGCTGCAATGGTCATATAAATGGCCATGGGCATCTAAATTGCCAACTTGGTGATCTATTGATAATTTTACATCTTTGAAGTTAAATTTTCTGATTATATTATTAAGAGCTATCTGCAAAAACTGAAGACTTCAAAACATAGAAGATATTAGAGGATCCTAGTTGTTCAATAGACTCCTCTGTCTTTTGTTTTTTTTTTGTTCAGATCAATAAAAATATAAGAGTACTTTTTATTATCCGGATGTTAGTAGCCCAAAGCAGAAGAGAGAGTTTTCTTTGTAACTTGGCAAGCCTGGAATAGTTGCTTCTGACATCATGCGTATTTTTAATGAAATATTAATGACCCTTATTTTAATAGGAATTTCAGTACAACCTAAATTAAGCCATTGGAAAGGGGATATGGTCCCATTAAGAACAGTAAAACCATAAGCCCCCTTCTTGAAGAGTAGCTGTGGGCAGTTAAAGTGACAATCAATTTAACCAGGCCATATTGCTTTGTAAGTCTCTGAAGTGTGAAGTCCCAGCATGCCTGATGTATTTCATTTTAATTTCCTTTTGGACAGAGCTATGGTTAGTGTGGAACCTCACACACAAAAAGGAAAGCGCCCAAAGAGGAGGAAATGATTTAACCCTTTCGAAGAACAACATGCAATATATTTAAAGAAAAGTGAACCATATTAGATTTAATCTTTTGCTTTTAGGAAAACATAAACACGAACCCTGTTTAGTAAATAATGATGATAATTTCTATTAAAACACCCAAAGGACTACACTGACATTTAGTAAAATTTTAAATCTATATTACTGTTACTATATGCATATGTGAGTTTGTGGGGGGGGGCAGACAGAGAATTTATGTGGTGTGTGTTGGAGTGTAGACCACACTGAAGATATGGTTCTCTCTTTCCAAGGTGTGTTGTCATCAGCCTTGCATGGTACTTCTGCTTATTGGGCTATCTTGATTACCCTAAGACATTTTTTTGAATCCACTTGGTTTGTTTGTTTGCCTGTCTGCTTTTTCTGTAGTGCTACGGATAGAACCCAGGCGTACATGAGAAACATTTTAGTACTGGAATGTAGCCCTGTCTGTAGAGGTGTTTTTGTACTTAGGATGAGATTGTGCTTTGTCTTTCTTGTTGGTTTTTAATTGCTTTATTATCATTTATTTGTTCCTATTTTATTTTTTCAGTTTTAGGCAGGGTCTTCCTAGGTAGCTCTGGCTGAAACTGCAACTCATTACATAAGGTGACCTTGAGGTTGGGGCAATTTTCTTGTCTCTAATTCCTAGCTGCCAAAAGAAAGGATGTGCCACTATGCCCTGTTGTGGGAGTTCCTTCTGCTCCTTCAGCCAATAGCCGTTGAGATACCAGCCCATTGGGGTGTGGTCTCTCTCCCTTTAAAAAAAGCGGCCACTTCCCTCTTCTTTCTCTCTTGTTTCCTGTTCTGCTTCCCGTGACTAGACTCCCTTCCTGATTGCGCAGAGGGCTATTGTCTAGGATGGTGATCTGTAGGTTTTTTTCCCCTTTAAATAAATAACCATTCTATTAATCATAATTCCAAACTGGTGTGGGATTGTTTGTGATTTATGCCTTCGCCTTCATTGCCCAGTTTTGAGGGTTTTTGTTTTGTATTCTTTATAGCAAATTGCTTTGAAAATTAATGTTGATTATTTCCGTAAACTATTTTTTAATTTGTGCCATTTAATATGATTTTCTGTTTTTCTAGGATTAGCTGTCTAAATGACTACTCTGTAGATGTGTGCACAGCTTCACATCCTCAAGTTCATGTTTCAAAATGCAGTTTGGGGAGCAGCATTAGTTCTGATGTTTTCAGCAGCTGTCTTATGAATTTTTCTATCTATTAGATAAATATAATGACAGGTAAAATTAAATAACAATAAACCCTCCTTAAATAAAAATGCCAGAGAGGTACTCTGGACGTCTTAATAGAAAATACCATTATTATTCGTAACACAGACTCTTCTCTTAGGTACTAGAAAGTTCTTGTGCACAGTATACTCAGCTAATTACAGAACTTTCTATGATATTAATTTATTGCAAAATAACTAGAAAGGGTCATGGTGACAGTGCCATGGAAATAAAAGAATATATTTGGATGTGACAACCAGGAAGTCTACTTATGTTTTTTTTTTACTTCCTCGTTTGTATTTTAATATTATTAAGTCATTTCCTCATCTTTGCTTTCATTTTTTTCTTCTCTGAATAAAAAAGTAGATGTTCATCAAATGAGAAATTCTTTAAAGGTTTTTATATTTGGATAGCAATTTTAATTTAAATAAAACATTCAGTGTTTCTTTATATGTGATTTTTCGGTTTATTAGAAGTTAAAAGATACCTATCTGCATTAAAATAATTCACATTACTAATTTTACCTAAGACTTATTTTAATGAAAACTAATAAGGAACACTAAGCTGTGTCCTTTATACATTCCTTTAATGAGAAAAGCATCTATAAACTTATGGTTAATGTCCACGGAGCATATTTGTGGCAGGTGTTCAGGTGGGAGCTTCACCCCTGAGCCCGCATCCATGTACCCAAACAGTCTTGAATGTTGCCACGGAAGTTCCACCCCCAGATTTCTCCTCCATCTCTCTACAAACAATGCCACATCTCAGAAAGTCTGCCAAATGATGACCCCTGTACTATAGATGCTCAAGACCATTTCCATAGAGTACTTAAACAGCTCCTCAGAAACAGACAGGTGGTTTTCTGGTCTCTCTTTCCCATCTGGAAAATCATATGGGAGTGTTGTGTCCATTAAAACTGGATTTTTTTTTTGTTCTAATTCAGTTTGATTTCATCTGATTTGGTTTGCTACGTTGGTTGAGAGACTTATGGGGGTAGGGAAACACTGCAGTAGGATCCATCATGGTTGACGGAGCACCCAGTTCCTTTCCTACACTGGCCTTTAAAACATGTCAAGATTGAGTCTTAGCTTTAAGCCTGCTTTCCCATTTAGTCTTCAAAGACTGCCCAACGGCAGTCCTATCTCTAAGGTTCTGTTCTTGTGATTACACATCAATCTTAACCTAATTCTTAGATTCTAAACAAGTGTCCCCTGTCAAGAAAAAACATTACCGGTATTGAATTACAATATTTTTTTCTATTTTTGACTTAAACACTGACCTTAGTAATTTCTGACAAGTGACCATGCAAAATTTAATACCTTGAATTTTGAATGCATAATAAAAATAATGAGTATTTCTTGTAAAGACTTTAGGTTTGGATGTTCACCTTCCTATACATGGATGGAGGGGGAGGACCTTGGACTTTCCACAAGGCAGGGAACCCTAACTGCTCTTTGGACTGGAGAGGGAGGGGGACAGAAGTGGAGGGAGGGGAGAAGGGCGGGAGGAGGGGGAAGGAAATGGGAAGCTGGGAGGAGGCAGAAACTTTTTTTCTCAACAAATATTTTTAAAAAAAAGTGAAAACAAAACAAAAAAAAAGACTTTAGGAATATTACAATTATATAATGAAGCAAATTAGAATCTTTACACATAGTAGGTGAATGATAGTGGTCTTATGACCTTCTATTACACCAGTTATTACTTTTTCTATTCATGTTCGTGCCTCTTTAATACCTTAGATAGCTTCATTTGAGCTATTTGTAAGCCTGGTTCTCTAATTCCTCAACAATAGTTGTACCCATTAATCATATGCTTGATTCCTTGGGTCCAAGAAAACCAACATTGGTTGTGTTACTTGTAACTGAAGGAGTTTAATTTATAGAGACAAGAAATTTCTTTAAGGTATTGCAAGTCTGTTTTTAGCTAGTTGAAATTATTCACTGTTAAGATTCATATGCTATTTAGCCACCCTAATTACAGTTGATATATAAATGTCAGGCTAAATATTTGATTCTTTTCTTTCCTTACTGATTTCTAAAGGAATGCCTCAAGGGCCTAGTGAGCTGACTTCAAGGCTCAGGATTCACATGGCAGAAGGAGAAAATTGAAGAATGGAGGTTTCCTCTGTCCTTCGCAATCCACCAGAGTGGAAGTGCAAACACACTAACTACCCAAACAATGTAAAATTCAACTATAAACACATCATTTCCCTTAAAATATACATATGTATTATATTATTATTCTTAACATCAGCAGCAGCAGCATTATTATTATTTTGAGGGTTTAACATAACTATAATTATTGTTATTAAAATACTTACTTTCTTACCCAAACTCATAATGCTCCAATATCTTGTAGTGAGAGACTCTTTGATTTCATTTCTAAGTCCTTCTAACAAAACATTAGTTCTTCCTGATAGCTTCCTCAGCTTTAATTGTCTCAAGAATTTGGAAGCTTTTTAAATATATTTCCTGCCTAAAGCTAGATTTAAACATTTCTGTGAGAAAACAGATTTTGCTGATAGAAATGGTCAAATCCTAAACAGATAATCCAACCAAAGATGCTGTAGTTTCTTATCCCTATAAATCATAGCAGTACTGTTAATTTCAGCATATAATTGAAACTCTTAGTTTGATTTTAAACACTAAAGGTGATGACATACAGGTAAATGTGTCACCCACTAGCTCTCTTGTAGAGGTGGAGGAGATAGAAAAAGCAAAATATAAAATTAGTTCCAGTAAGTGAGCTATGGAATCATTTTGCAAATGTAGAACTAATTAAAGCTTTTGCCAACAACAACCACAAAAAAAAATAAGGTAGTTATGTCATGTCACCATGCAGAATAAGTTTATACCGGATTTGTCGATTTTCAACTTGTCCTGCATTCAAAGGACAGAAAATGTTCCCTGTAAGAAATGTGTGATGGAAGATCATAACTATCCTGGTATGTCAGTTCTTTTGAGACCTAGTGATGACATCCAGTACCAAGTCTCTCCAACTGCTCAGCACTTAAATTTTTCCAGCTTTATCTTACATTGAGCTTCTTCACAGATGGGGGTGGGAGTTAAAGGGGTAACCTATACCCTAAGCATCACAAAGGAGCATAGCAGTTCTTGTGATAAGACAGACTTCAGAAGCATTCTGTTCCAACTCAGTGTTCGTTTTCTTCCTACTCCATAGTTGCAGAATGTTGCAGATTTCTGTCTCTCAGTCCCTTTTCACAACACTGTTTTCAACTGTGGATCACTGTGACATGAATTATGGGGAAGAAATGCCATTCCTAGGTTTGTAAGTCTGTAGTGGCATAGGGACAAGGTGGGTTCATCATAAAGTGCTTGATCCTGTGGTTCAGCATAAGTGCCTTTGCCAAGAATTTGAACTTGGGAAGCCTCAAATCCTTTTGCTCTTTTCTGTTGCTCTAAAATTTTTGTCTCTTCTCAATAGCATTTTTACAGTACTTGTGATTCATCTTTTATGACTGCTGAAACTAACAGAAGCCAGTTGTGTGGGATAGCCTTATTGCTTGAATCCCACATTTTCCTCATCTCCCTAACAAATAATGAATGCAAGTCATAAGATACTACTGCTTGTTTAATTTCCTTTAGATTGTTCATACCTATAGGTTGCCATTTACATTCTATGAATCCTTTTAGGTATTTAGAACTGGATGGTTTGTCAGAAGAGTTTACAGGGTAGGTAGCTGGAACCCTTAGTAAGTCATCTCTGGCCCTGACACGTACTGGCAAGGCTAAACCCTATATTTGTACCTTCATCCCCTGCTCATCAATTCTGATTAATTCCTCAATTGTTTCAAACTTTTTTTTTACTACTGTCTTTTGAAAAGCCTGAATCTTTTGACCTGTGAATATTTGTGATGATTTCATCGACTTAACCTCATCCTGTACATATGATTCCAAGGTATGAAATTTTTCTGTTAATGATAACTTCTCATCCTCTGATTTTATTTGGATGGCGTTCAGAGTACCTTCCTGGAATGATATTCTATTTGCTAACTTATCATAAATTTTAACAGATTTTGATTTTCAAATTCAACAGTAAGAACTCTTTCAGATAATTTTTAGCACCCTTTGACATGGATTGATTTTTTTCTGTCAGATTAATTTTATCTTTTTCAATGGTATTATTTTTTTTCAGCTGACTTTTGACTTTCAATGGTATAAATCCTGTCAGCTAACTGTTCATCATTAGTCTGTAAAGAATGTATCATTTCTAAACGCCCAGATAGACACATCTAGAAACTTTCTGTAAAATTATGTATGTAATTTATTCTATCTTTTGACATAAAATATATGTGAATTTCTATGTCACTGTGATTTTAATTATTATTGTCATTGCTCACATAAGGTTTCATTAAGTAAAATCATTGCCTTGACATTTATTTGCTGCCTTTACTTTTATATCTTTATGTGTTTGTAAATGAGATTGATTTGCTTTTAGTTACAAGTAATGTTTTAGGCAGTGCCCTCAACTGTATTCTTTTCTTTTTATTTTAGGGTTATTTCCCCATGACACATTTTTACAGTGGTCGCTAAATCAGAAATGGTTATCACTCCCCCATAAAGGCAAATTGTTTTCCCAAGGCTATATACCAACTTACACCAATCAAATAATATAGGAATTGACCGCATAAATGTGTAAATAAAGTCTTGTCTGCTTATAATTTATATCTAAAATTTGACACTTTAATGAATATAAGATGTCACATCGCCACTATAGCCATGTACAAGTGTAGACAACAAAGCATATTTGTTTTAAAATTATTTCTTTATAACTTGATGGTTCTCTTTCCAAGTTTTCACACTTTCCAAACATTTTAACTCTATTTAATATAAATTCATTTTTGTCACTTTTTGGTAGATATTTGTTTCAAGTCAGTCTACAAGTTTGCTAACTGTTGATAAAGATTTGGAAAAGAATCATGTCTATGTATGTTTAGCTTTTCAGTTACATATAAACATTTATTATTTATACTTTTCCAAAACCACATTTTATTCTCTGTTACTTCATTTTCTACAAGAAATTCAGTAAAAAGGGTATGTTCTTATAAGAGTCATACTAAGTTTCAAAGATTGCATAATGTATATCTCTTGATACCAGGAGAATTGACACTCACATTTCAATTGTTTTCATTTTACTTTTAAAAACAAATTTTCTTTGTTTCTCAACCATGAAAATAATACATGCTGAAAAGCTGGGATATTTTGTGAAAACATGTTACTTTTTCTCCTCTTTTAAAATTTTTATTTTATCTTTCTATCTGTCTATATCTATCTATCTATCTATCTATCTATCTATCTATCTATCTATCTATCTATCTACCTGTATCTATTTTTGCTCTTAAAGTTTTCAACTATCAATTATATGACCAGATACCCAGAGGCTAAAGGTACCTCACTATTTCCATTTTGATGCATTATTAATATTTCTAGTTCTGCATTTTTTCATTAAATGTATTTAAAGTAGTCTGTAAAATATTGATATTTGCAACATAATACTAAATAATGGTACTATGGATTAATTTTAAAAATAGGATTTGTCATTCATTATTTCTTGCATTTTTGCAGTTGCCCCATGGCCAACAATTATGGCTATTGCCATTTTTATAGCATCTGGCAAGGGTGAAGAAGCTTTATTTGAGGCCAGACTGGTGGTCAAAGGATGAGAATGGGAGTCAATATCACTCCATTGTTTTTTAAAGACACACCACTTCCCATAGCCTCCTATAATGGACAAGCCTCTTGGTCCCTTAATGAAGTTCCCAGGGTCCTTTGCATGGGGCGGAGCTGGAGCAAGGGGCTCCAGACTCTCAACTTGAGACTCTCACCTTTGTGTCTGAATGTTGCTCAAGAATCCAGGAAATCCCTTGGTTCCATACTAGATGTTCACACATCAGCAATACTGATTCATTTATTAAAAACCCGTCTTTATCTTTTCTCCATGCTTTCCTAAAATTGTGTCTCCATGGTATTCTTCCAGTGGCTTCAGCTGCTAACTTTAAAAGGTGATTTAAATTATCTCCCTTTCTCACTCAATTTTATTTCCCAACACTAGAATCTGTTGAGCCTTTGCCAAGTATAGATGCTTTTTATTACAAGCTGCATTGATAGTAAAATTCTGAGTCCGGCACAGGGTTAGTGCAAAGGGAGAAAAAAGATTGACTGACTCTCCTAAGAGGATTCAATCAAGCACATGTTATCTTGCAAGGCTTTCCTTAAGTAACCACCATTTAGGCTTTAAAATGCTGCAAAGAGAATCACATCCCTCCCCATTGCTACCCTGACTCCAAATCGGTTGAAAATTACTTATAGAACTTTTCTTTTTAACTTTGGCAACTAGCATGGGGCTTTATTCACCTTCCCATCCATCCACACACATACACCTGAGAGTATGTATATCCATTTGTGCACATCTGTATGCATTTGTGCGTGTGTGTGCAGTTAATACATCTATGTGTTTATATACATATAGGCAAAATCTAAGTGTGACAAGCCAGAGCTTTCTAACAGTGTTTTATGTTTCCAGGTAGCTGAGAAGTGAGGTAAAGATGAGCCTCTAAGAAGCTCCTTGCCCTAGGTTTACAGCCCTCTGTCACACTCATTTTCCTAAAGGAGATGGACGATTCATTCTGTCATCATCACAGTCTAGAAGCTTTTCATGACAGCAATAGAAAGGGGAAAGCTTAGGTGATCTTCATAATTCTAGGGCAGTGAGAACACAATCATTTTTAATGAATAAAAATTCTCTCTTTAAGAGATATTGTAGGTCAAATAATTAAGACTGGCTACCCCAAATTCTATGATTTCGGTCATTGTGAAATTGACCTTTTTTCCAAAGTGGAGAGGTGTTGCGGGAGGTCCTTCCGCTCCTCCAGCCTATAGCCGCTGAGATACCCGCCCATTGGGGCGTGGTCTCTCTCCCTTTA
>NC_022014.1:74649138-74711513 GCF_000317375.1 Microtus ochrogaster
CAAAACACATGGACAATGGAGACTGGGCCAGAGATGCTAAACACTAGCAAGCTTCTACCACTTCTTCTTAACCCCCTGCTCTGTCTGGAATGATTTTAGGTTAAGTCCTGCACATGCTGACTGCTTGATGGATACTTATTGAATGCTAAGAGGGTATTGAATATATATGTATAAAATATATATGCATATATATTGCAACTGTGTTTTTTAAGCTTTATTGTATTTATTGTGAAAATAATTAATTTCATGCTATCGTCTTTCATGTTTTTCTACCTTTGAAAAACACAATATAATAAATTCAGAATAAAAGACACAACTCAAGTCTAATTTTCTTTCCATGTTTTACTTTATGACTTACAATAATCATGAATGATTCCTAATAATAATGACCACACAGCCTGAAGTTTTTTCTTTTCTTTTCTTCTTTGTTAACCCCAAACCCTGTTATTGAAATGGAAAGTCAAACCGATGTTTTTGCAAGAGTCCCCCCCTCATTTTATAGTCTAAAGGTTAATGAGCTGTGGGGTGGTTTAGTGCTGTGTGTGCTAAGGTAGCACCCAATATGTTAAGTTGGGTGTGATGCAAACCTTCCCAAAAAAAAGCCATCTCAGAAATTACAGATGGGGGAGGGAGGACAGAAAGGGAGAGCCCCGTGCTATTGTGTTTGTGTTATTGCTAAAGAAAGGTGGTCTTGGTCGTGAGGCGCTGCTGTTTGGGACTTTCTATACAAGCCATTCTCCAATGGACCATAAATTTTCCACATTCCATTTTGAAAGGTGCTGGGTTATAGGTTATTGACCAGTTTAGGGATTTATAGCTGGTGTCAGTAATTATTAAAGAAAAATGGCTTGACAATTTTATTATTGCAGAGGCCTGCTGCAAAAGCTAAACAGATTTGCTTAAGAATGAAACTGATCTTAGCTATAACAGATATGCAGACACACACACACATGTGGTGGGAAGCTGTGTATATGTTCTTTAGGAATACGTTTGCTTTCATTTTCACAGGGGAACTTCACACTATTAATTCCTATGCTTATTTCCTGGGTGAGCATTCTGCACCCTTTCTGGAAAGAATATATAAACAGTTATGAATAATTCAAATATCGACAAGTCAATTTCTCCTAAGCTAGAAAATTGTTACGTTATTTGGAAATCTGCATTTCTTTCGTATCCTCCTACCTAAGATTTCTAAGCCATATGTCCCTACCATGGAACCTGCGAACCCCATTGAGCTTAGACTCTGAGAGATGTCACCCTAACATGGGGCTGCCACAGGTATCCTTATGGATTCCTGGGAATTTCTCTATCACCAGGTTTCTGCCTACCTCCACAATAGGTCCCTCTATCAGGATATCTCTTTCCTTGCTCTCCCTCTCCATCCCTCCCCCAACTTGCCCCTCCATGTTCCCTCATGTTCTCATCCCCCATCTTCTCCCCTACACTTTCCCCTACACCAGTTTTCCAAGGAGATCTCCTCTTTCCCTTTTCCAGGGTAATACATGTGTCTTTCTTAGAGTTCTACTTGTAACCTAGCATCTCTAGCGCTTTGGCTTCCCCCAGGCAACTCCGACTTGGTCAACTGGGCCAAGGCCTTGAACCTGGGACTGGTGTCAGGATGTCTGGGCTCATGCTGCCCTCAACTCCCCAGTGACATCATTTTTAAACCCTGTGCGTCAATCTGCGCTGCCCTGTGGTAACGCCCAGGGAAGACAGGGCGGCCTGGAAGTCCAGCTCTTCCTAAAGATATCGTAAGTGTCAAGCGGGTTGTGGACCAGCTGTTTCTTCCCTGGCTCTTACTGGGGTAGTCACAAACCAGGTGCTTTCACAGCATTTCGCTATCTAGAGAATTTCTTTCATTTTAGGTTCCCAAACCCTTGCCATCTGTGCAAAAAGCTGACACGAAGAGTTACTAATTGTAAGGAGGCACGTAGCACACTAGAGATCTACCAGTCAAGCTGGTGTCCAGTGAATTACTACAAAAGGCCGTTGAAGCAATTCTTAATCAGATCTGCTGCCAGCGTTGGCAGGCGTTAGCCTGTGTTTTAGTTTCCTGTGTTTACCATGATGAGTTTTAGACACAAAAGATCTTTGGGTTTCTTAACTGTTATATTCACAAAGTAAATTCTCCAGTCAGCTCTGCAATAGTTTGTCTTCTTACCCTACCTCTGTCTCTTACCTTCATCAGTGTCATTTTAATCAAACAGACATGTCATATTTAAAATAGAAAACTAAATACTATTTTTTGTGGTACGGCTTCCCCATGTAGCTTAGCCTGGCCTGGAATTAGCAAATAGACCCCAACTGCTCTGGGTCATCGTAGTGCATGCCTTGTTTATTTAATTTATATTTTTTCCCATTTATTTTACGTATCGGCCACTGTTTCCCCTCCCTTCTCTCTTCCTGTCCACTCTCCTCTTCTACCTCCCATCTAGTGAGTCTCAAGTTCAATTGAAAGCTTAACCAATACCTGTATATAGGACACTCTTCCAAGTCCCAGACTGTCGCTGATGTATATGCACGGTGTTAGCATTGGTTCTGGGTGTGTAAAAAGGAAAGGAGGTAAGGGCAGTGGTGCACACTTATGGAAGTCATGGCCCCTTTCCACTAAAGCAGAAATGGAGTGCCCTTCCTTTTGTTCTACAAAAACTTCTCTGAGAATGTCTCAGGTCTCGATCCGGGCAGAGAACAAGCCTCTGGGAGTAGAAGAGAATTCCAGATGGACTTTCATTATGTAGTAATGAACAAGTGGTTTGCACTCTGATGCAGAGGACAAACACCAAGTTCTGACACATTCAGCAATCCTTTCTTTAAGTAATGTTATGTCTCATTCAGTGATCTGTGCAATGACGTCTCCTAGATTTCAAGGAACTGCATGAGACTGGGGGCTTTGTAAAACAAGAAATCAGTGTATAAAGGGAGCTTCCTTAAATAAACAGCCATAATTTAGAAATTACATACTAGTGGTGTTACAGGTTGGTGAAGCCCGTGTAATTCAGTCAGTGTAAGTTCATGCTTAGGCAAGTCTTCATGTGAAGATGTACAAACTTTACCTTAGGTCCTTTGTCTGTACTCTTGTGACATGTATCATTCCAGCAAATGCATGACACCAGGAGACCAATGGGGCCGCTCATCTGCAAGTAGATACCATACACAAAATCAGGTTCCTGTTCTCATTGCATGGCCACACATCTGGGAATATGTACTTAAAGCCAAGTTCCTATTACAATTGCACTCAAACTCAATTTCGTTTCCGAGCATGGTCCACTAAATGAAGACATTTGATATTGGGGGACAAATAACATTAAGTACAGCCATTATATTATTTTCTGATTTTTGGTGATTGTATTTATCTTCCTAGGGAGCATTGAGTTTAATATCTTCATATGGATTCATAAAGTCTATCAGAATTGAACCCTTACACATAAGCAATAAAGGGCTACAAGGTCAGTACAGTGTGCTCTTGATGAAGCCAGTGTCTTTCACCACCGAAGCTGCCTTTCTTCCCTCGTGTTCTGTGATGTGGGACTGGGATGTTGTCATCTGCATTAGTACTTTACAGGTGGCTGTTCCTTGAACTCCACCAAGACGGGTTAACTGGATACAAAGGATGAAAGGGGTGTTGCTTCTTCATAGGCACTTCCTGCTAGCTTTCAGTGTTCCCTGTACTGGGACCTCCTCCCTGGAAGCATTACTTCACTCCAGCAGTAGCTGAGCCAAGTTCTAGGTTTCACATTTTGGGACCATCCTCAACATGACTGTTGCATGTATGAAAGAATATATCCTGTAGAATATCAGTGAACCTCGAAAATGAAGAAGTTAAAAACTGAAGCCTACATCCACGTGTTGTAAGAGACAAACACATGATCCTAGATTCTAGAGGGACTAGAAGTAGTAAGATCTTTTGTTCGAGGTTCAGTTCGGACACAAAATTTTATCACATTTATGGTTTAAAATTACTTCCAGATATGTTTCTCCTTCTGACTAGTAATGTTACTGAGAGTGTGGCTGTGTTTTTTAATAAGTTTGCCACCACGTGAGTTCACCACATGTGTATACTGCCTGTAGAAGCCAGAAGAGGTCATCATGTCTGTAACTGGAGGTCCAGACAGTTGGGAATTGTCATGTGTGTGCTGGGAATCGAATCGGGATCCCTACAAGAGTAGTAAACACTCTTAACCAACGATCAATCTCCTTAACCTCTAGTATTATTTTTACACATTTTCATGCTGTTCATGTTTCTTTGATTCTCATGAGGAATGAATAGATAGATAGATAGATAGATAGATAGATAGATAGATAGATAGATAGATAGATAGATAGGTTAGATAGATAGATAGATAGATAGATAGATAGATAGATAGATAGATAGATAGATTAGATAGATAGATAAGTGGATAGATAGATATGGATGAATGAATACTGATACTCTATAAAATGTAAAGGGATAGAATTGGACCAGAGACAAGAAAGGCTTTTGCTATCACAGAGTAAGAGCCATTACCACAAATCTAGTGAAAGCATGACAGGCAAAAATAAAGCACTAAACCACCTCAGCATATTCAGTAAACCAGTACTACGTGTATCCAGCAAAAAAAAAAATCCTCATCAAAATAACATCTATATTCAGATGCTTTGTAGTCTAATTGCTAATAAAAATTAAAAATAGAAAGATAGAAAGGAAAAAAGGTAGGAAAGAAGGAAGAAAGAAAGAAAGAAAGAAAGAAAGAAAGAAAGAAAGGACAGATGGACGGTTATTCAGTGGAATAGAAGGTGAAACGACAAAGTACATTTAATAGTGGGACACAGTGTAGGAAGAAATAGAATGCATATCATAAAGCAAAGACAAACTCATGGAAGACTAGAGAAAATTCATTTTCAGTGTGTTTTTCTAAATCTGTCTCCTCCCCATATTAATGCTGTTTTATTTTCTTCTGGATATTATTAATTTCTGTTTGATAATTTCATGTGTGTGTATAACACGTTTTGATCAAAGCCACCCTCTAATTCCATCCCTTTAGTTCTCCCCTTCCCACTTCCCCAACCATTATTCCTTCCCTTCATGTGTTCTGTGATTTTAGACCCACTGAGTTCTATTAGTAGACCCACTTAGTGCTATTTGTAGTGCATGAGTATAAAGTCATCTACTGGTATATGGGCAGCCTCTCAAGCCCTGCACCCTTGAAATACATAGATATTATATGTATATAATGTGTATATGAATATATAGTCACCTATATCATATCATAAATGTATATGTAAAATATATTGTATATGTAAAATATATTGTATATACATATATAATGATAATGAAGATTATTTAAATTTTTATTTTAAACTGTATAAACTGCAAATAAAACATTATATATGTGTACACATTATGGTGACATAAGATACATTTTATAAAACAAAGAGAACATATAAAAACTCCTGTGACGAAATCCTTACATTTTGGAGGAGCAGAAATCAGACAAAAATAAATATAGGAAATATGAAGCCTCCATGTTTTTACATCTAATGTCAAAACATATCTCTAAATGACAAAACAGACTCTGTCATTCTCAAAGACACCCCAGATGTTCCCAAGTCAATTCTATCATCACAATTAACTGTTAAAGAAAAAATATCACAGGTAAAGAATTGACAATATGGAATTAAAGTCATCGTTAGAAGTATAGCTCAAGGTTTTTACAGGCTAGACTACTCAGTTGAAATTGATCAAGCACCTCATAATTCAATGCGATGATAAGAAAGTCTTATATCAATGTATTAATCTAGCAATGTTCTATTTTTTCTGAGAATTTAAACTAACCTTTGCTTTCCTCTCTAGATGTAGACTACTAACTTTCTCTTTCCTTCCTTCCTTCCTTCCTTCCTTCCTTCCTTCCTTCCTTCCTTCCTTCCCTCCCTCCCTCTCATCCTCCCTCCCTGCCTCCTTCCTTCCTATGAAGGAAAGAGACTGAGGTGATTTCATTGGGAAAGATTTTTTTTAATGAATTTTAAAAGGTAAGTCAATTTTTTCCCTTTACATCTTCATTTTTAATCATTTCATTACATACACACGCGCGCGCACACACACACATACACATTGATAGGGAGGGGATGGTATTGCTAGGAAACAACAGAGGAAGTCACATGTTTATTCAGTCTCCGGGCCATGCGGCCACTGCTGTGTGCCCTTTGTCTTGATAGCTTCCTGAACATGAGTGGGAAGCTGCCCTCATAATATTGCTTGAGCCTTCTCTTCCCTCAGCTCTCTTTCAGCTTGGTCATTGGGGGAATCACCAGACGGGAAGAACACTTTCAAGCCCACTGCTCCCTTCCTATGCCTTCAACACTTTCTGAGAGCCAGAGGGGTTTCACAGATTCTAAAATTACTGTAGTGGTGCAGCAAGCCCTTTGAATTGCGTCAGGAAGGCAACAATATTCTCTTCTGAATTCTCCCTGGAGTTCCCCATCCCTTCGAAGGAATGCAGACGGATGCCAGCGTGTGACTGGCAGCAAAGAGAATAAAATAGTCATTATATAGTTAAATGGTATCTTTTTCAACTTCTGAGTTGAAATTATATATTATGATAAAACGAAAATGGACAACCAGGTGATCAACTGACAGGATTACTTTCTGAGGGGGTGAAAAGCAAAACAAAACAAAGCAATACATCCCACCAATCTAGAAGTCTTCAAAGCACAGCCATAAAGATGTGGACAAGACCCATAATTAATAGCTAGCTAAGCAGATCTCAGCGCTCACATTAACTGCATCAAACTCTCAATACTCCTCGGACAGCAGTTCCTCCGAGGAATGCTACAAACATTAACTAGGAAAATACCATAAATCACTTGAGGCTTTCCTGCTTTTTTGTCTCTGGATTCATTCTTTGTAAAAGATCATGGGATTGGGACACACACACATACACACACACACACACACACACACGCACAAATGGAGAAAGAATGATCCTGATAGTTTATATTCCTTGTCCTTCTGCTCTGTCTCTGCTTGTCCAAGACTTTGCCATAGCTTTGCTAGTTTATAGCCAGGTCCTGTGCATCATTGCCTCTTTCAGAGTCCCTTGATCTGCCCTTGTCCCCATATGCTGAGAGACTATAACCATTTCTCCCATCCATATTATATGGATGTTTTAAATTAAATGTTATCACAGGAAACATTCAGACTCCCAATACCCATCACCTTAAGGAGATTTTTGAGCTTGGAAATAAGGAAACTTACTTATAGTTTTCCTTGACCCCTTCTCATGTCCCTCCTGCTCTCAAATTAATAGTTTCTTTTATTTTTACATGCATATATGTGTATGCACAAATATATATATATAAACACAACTTGCTATGCCCATTTTTGCTGTTTGTGTGTGCATGATTTCAAGGCTGACCATTCTGTACTCAACAACTAGTAAGCGGGCTCATCCCTGGGAGAGGCTAATTCTCCTTCTACCAATAGTCATTACTTACCTTTGGTTCGCTGTCTAGGAATATGCTTAACAACATGTACCATGACTATTTCTTCAAACTAAGACCCATTTCCTAATAGTTTAGTGACCTAAATCATCATTAGTGGGTCCATACACTGACACAATTGCTTCCTCTTCCCCACCCCAGATGCAATCACTTCAGAGTAATGTCAATAGCTGAGGAGCAAGGTTGCAGCACATTACTGATTTTTGAGGGGTAGCAGGGGACCTTTCAAATAAAAAGATGAACATTGCATAAGCAATTAAATACATAGCTGCTATTAACAACACATTGACCTCCTGTGCGCTGAGGAAACTCCCAGATCTTATCACTAAGTCTATCAGACTAATGGTTAAAAAGACAGTATATAATGGATAGAAGTGAAGGAAGAAATATGTCAATGGAAATTTATTTAACTCAAATGTAATATAAATAAAATCATTAACAGAAAAAAAGAGTACAAAATCACATATTTCATAACAAATGATGCTATTGATCTTAACTTAGAAGAAAAACTAAAAAAAATGTAAAGCGTTAAAAAAATTCACTAGAATTAAGGTGCATTTTTTTTCCTGTACTAGCAATGCAAACCGAAAGTTTCCTTTATTAGGAAATATCAAAAACCTTAATCTTGTGGATCTTCTGGTCAGTTCAGGAATATTAGATACCAAGGTGAGCAAACTAGATTTCTTAAGATAATCAAAATTTGTTCTTCTCATAGAAAGGTGAGGTAGGCACAATGTCTCATTACTAAATGAGGAGTTATTGGAATTAATAGATGTCAGGAGAGGGAGGTTTACATTTTTTTATGGTGTGTCCTCAGGTAAGTAAAACATTCTCCAATGGATATCCACACACTACTGAAGAGTATATAGCAATCACTAACTGGACTGGATAATTTTTAATAACATATCATTGCATGGGTATGAGGTATGGAAAAGTTGAGGAGGGGGTAAAAATGATCGAAATACAATGTATGAAATTCTCAAAAATGTGTGTTTTGAAAAGAAACATGGGCTTCTGACATCTTTCTATTACGGTATGAGATAATGGAACTGCTCTTGGAGGGCAGACTACCTCTGTACAGGTGTGCATATGAGTACCAGGCTTTCCTAGAACCATAACCTTATACACAGTTTATAGAGGAGATAAGGTATCAATGGTCTTATCCAGCTGTGAATTCTATGAACTACAATATTAACATGCTAGTCAAGATGTGTCAACTTTGGAAATAGTGGTGTGATTGTTATCGGGGTAACCAATCTGCTATGATTGGTTTTGACGAAGAGTTTATAATAGACAATCCATGTCCTAAACTCTAAACCTGGTCAAAAATCCATATTTAAGAAGGTCTTATGGCTTAAGGGCAACTTCCTGTTGTCATTTATAGTGTTATTCTGACAATCTGCCTTCTACGTATGTATATTTATACATACACATATACGAATGTTACTCCTAACTGTAACTAGAGCAGCTTTTCTTTGCAGCAAACCGCAATGAAAGAAGAAAAGAATGGCTGCTTAAGTAATTGAGAACACATGATAGTTGAATATTCAGTTAGACACAGATACTTTATACCACCTCCTCTGAGGCTTGAGGATCATCATTTAAGAGGGGACAAAAATAATGTAGCAATCATAGGACAAGGAGAAGGATGTGAAGTGCTGGATTCTAGGTATGATGCAGTCCATATTGACTTGGCCTCACAGCAACTGTGACTGCCTAAAATGGACCTAACAAGAATGGCTCTATTAACAGGCAAATGTGACCAGGGAAGGCTACATAGGGCCTCATAGAACCTATTCCTTCCTGTTTAACTACTTGCTACTGATGAATTCTTGGAAGAGGGAAGTCAATTTATTCAACTGTATATCCACTAAGGAATCTACTAAGCTCCAGGGAATAATTCCAAATCCTTGTTTTCACAGATAATTCTGGCTAAATCAGTGGGTCTCAAAAATAAACACACACACACACACACACACACACACACACACACACACAAAATCACAATATTGGAGACTTATTCAAGAGAAAATAGGTGTTCTATAGATGTTCTATTTTGTGGAAACCAACCCCAGGAAACCTAGATCTTTAGTCTTGAATCTGAGAAGACCTCTAGAGAATTTGCCTCATTTCTTAGAACACTAGGACATTACATAAAACTGGGAAATAAACATATATGCTTGAAGCCAAATACTTATGCACATAAAATAATAAAATGTCTTTAAATTTTGTTTTAAAAATAGACGTTTTTAAGGCTTAAAGGAGTTGATAGTCCCTCACTTTCACCCTAAGTAAGCATGGTGTGTCGGGGATTTATAAGACAGAGAATATTTACACTTGACAATCATAAGATTACCTGGCATTCAGGTTATGTCTCCAGCCACATGACTCCTAGACAACAAGCATCTACCCCTCTCCAGAACTGCACGCCTGTACGGCTATCAACATGGGAGCGTGATCTTCTGCCCTACATCCAAGACCTCTCCTGGATAAGCCCATTAGAGGTAGTCAGATCCCAGATCCAGGGACAAGGAAGCTACTGGGCTAGAAATCACTTCTCCTGTAGGGAGAACAAATCCAGAGAAGAATGACAAAAACAAGAAGAAAAGAGACAGGCCTGTAGTGGAAGAGGAGGGAGATTGGAGAAAGTGGTAGGTTATAGTATTCACAATACACTCCGTACATGTGTGAAATCGCCAAGTTATTAGAAGAAAACAAGGATGAAATGTTGGCTGTGTTGTGATTTAGACTAATGCACGAAGGCACACTGAAGAATGGGGAGTAAATCACATCTTCAGTCACTTACAGGAAAAGGAGTTAGACTGTGTGTGGGATAATGATCCAATGATTGACGCCTTTCACACTTGCCTTGCTCTCAAATCTTGTATTTTAGTGGAATTTATAAGAAATACCAGGGTGAGAAGCCTCCACTATCAAATGAGACTCTTGTAGCTTGGGATCACAGCTCCACAGTCAGTATCATGCCCATGTGTCAACTCATAAAAGGCTCTATGCATACTTAAAGTGGTCTAGTGACTGTTCAATGCCATCAATGCCATCCTTGTAAAGTTTTCTCTACTGCATGCCCTAAAAATCCTTTATTTTCACTTTCACTAAAAAAAAAATTAAAATTATATCCTCCATGTAAAGCTTATGAAATATTGAAGAAGAGGCAGAAAGATTATAAGACCCAGAAGACTAGAGAGTTTGTTATGAGATTGTGTTTCCTAATAAAGTCAGAAGCTACATCCATAAATTCTCACCAACATGACTGCCCAGACATGAACTGAACAAGGATAATAATATTAGACATGAAGAAGTAGTTCAGGAACAGCCTCTAGGCTTCAAACCTATACAAATTTTTATAGGCAGCTGAGAGTTTCTGGGAGCTGGAGAAATTGTCTTGCCCAGAAGAACAAATCAATCCAAAACAATTGATTGTCTAATACTAAATAGTCAGTCTTGAAAAAATTAATACAAGTAACAGAATACACTGAGCAGGTTATATTTAGGGATATATAAATCCATGAATGTAACAATAATGAAGGAAGTAGGTATGAATTTGAAAGAGAGAAATGAAGGCTATATGAGAGGGTCTGAAAAAGAAAGGGGAAGGAAAACATGATGTAATTATATTATAATCTCAAAAATTATTTAAAAAAAGAAAAAATAACCCTTTGTGCTTTCTTTGCTAATCAGATCAATAATTGATCATTTCCTATTGTTTTTATTCAATTTGTTCCATAAACAAAGGATTTAATATTGTCTTAAGGTCAATAGCATGTTGTGAGTAGCTAAGCTGAGAAATGAATGCAATTGGTGCCATGAACTTTATCAGTTACAATAAGACAAGTTGATTGTAATTTGCAGCTCAAATTGGTTAATAAGAGCAAATAAAACCCTTGGAAATATGTGTAAAAACCCTTCCATACATGCCTAATTACTGTAGAGAGATTATTCCAGAGGGGCAAAAATTACCTTCATCGCAGACCATTGCAAGAAAACAAACAGAAGTGGATTAAGGTAATTGCTTCGTCAACAGCATTCAGCCCAAAGCCTCCAAGAGTGCAGAATTAATCATCTTATTGTAAGATTCATTTAAAAAGTCATAGGAGGAGTGAGAACACAGCACAGCTGGCAATAATTTCCTTCCATTAAAAATAAAAATAAATATACCCTGGAAAACACTATTTTGACACTCTTTTGTACCGTGCCTTGTCTTTAAAAACAAGCGTTTTGTTCATGCCCGGACCAGGCACCTTCATCTTACCTCCAGGTAACAGAGGTTTATGGGTGACAAGAATCACAGCTATGATTCATTTTAGGAATGCTTCTTCACCTAAAAAGAACCTACAATTCTGGCTAATGGGCAAGGAAAGTGCGAAAACTCTTATTATTCTTGCTGCTAGAAGATTATATTTTAAATATACTTTTCTATAGTTTTGAGAATCTAGGGTGTTTTAGTTGTTTGTGACTTAAACATTTAAAAGTTGTGTGTAGACTGTATTGTCAGAGTATAAAGAAATGGCTAAAAATGAAGGATTTTTGTCTAGGGTGGGGAGCAAAAGGATTCCAGCGATGATGGAGAGCTACTGATTAGAACATCCTTTGCTATTTAAATAATCATTTCTAAACTTCCACTCTCATGGGCTTCCATAGGACAAGCAGCTGTGGAATCAATTTTGTGAAATGTCTTTTGACATTGCCAATGTTCTGTCATTGCTGCTACACCTTAGTTGTAACTCCACTTGCGTTTTATTGTGCATATATTTAGGTACGGGGCTGTGTGTATGTCTGCGTGTGTGTAAGTGAACATGTGTGAGAGTGTGTGTGCACGTGATTATGAAGGTCAGAGGTCACCCTCAAATGCCGTTCCTCAGAAGCCATCATGTCCTTTGTTGAAGCAGAACCTGTCACAGAAATCCTAGTGCTACCAAATTCTTCAGTCTTTTTCACTGTATGTCTGCAAAGGCAATGATTACCACATTTTAACATATTGAGCTTTGATTTTCACTAGATTAGATTGCTAGTGTTCTCTGGATTTAAAGAATATGGCAGGATAAAGCTCAGTATTAGAGCATTTGTCTGGCACGTGCAAGGGCCTGTGTTCGATCCCTGTCACCACAAACAGTGAATGAATAAACAAAGAACATTTCCAGGGACATGGACAAACGCTGGTGAATTATAAATGATACCCCCAAAATCTTATGCCTTGCTGACTTGTGCTGTCTATGTTTTCTGAAGGTTCTATATTCTTATTCTAAAAGGTAATTACGTATTATACACACAGGCAACACTCATGTAGTCCAAATACTGGACTAGAAACCCTCTTCCCTTTGTCCCTGGTTACTTCCCATTAATGAAATCCCTCTTGTTGGGTCTGCCACGATTCATCTCCTCCTCTTAGTGTGCCCACTCTGCCACACGAAAACCTAGAATGTAGGGAAGGACCAATTTTCTCTCTCTTATATATCCCACCCCTTGCACCCTTCCTTCACCACCACCAAGTGGCCTTGAAGGGACTCTTTCAGTATAGAAGACACAGGACCGGTAAGATGGCTCCGTGACTCAAAACACTGGCTACTCTTGTAGAGGTTCCAGGTTCAACTCCTCGCTCCAATACAGGAGCTCATAACCACCTTGAACAACAATTCCAAGAGACCTGATGACCTCTTCCAGCCCTTGTGGCCACTGCACATATGTGATGGATAGGCTCACACATGGCACTCATACACAGATGCAGGCAAGAAACAAACACAACAAGAAAATCCGCATATACTTGAAATAAATAAATATTTTTTTTAAAAAAAAATGAAGAAACAACTTCTACGAGCAAATAGAATTGTTGTTCTATATTGGCACGCTGCTGCTGAGTTTGGTGAACTAATTTGAATTATGACGCCATAGCTTTCAGCATTAATTAGAATTGCCTGAAGAGCTTTAAAAGGATCTTTTCTAAGTAGCCTACCTGGACTCTGCTTTTTTTCTCTGGGGCAATTGAAAGGCTGAGCGTTCCAGGTCTCTTGGAGGAGATCAGACAAAGGATGTAAATGGCTTTGAAAAGTATCTGTGCCTTCTATTAACAGTGACATACCAAAATGGTTGGCAAAGTCCCGGTATTTGGCCAGCTTGAGCCTCCCAAGCTCTAGAATTGTAGTTATGAAAAAACATGTCCAGACAATATCCTGGACCTTTAGGCCTTCCTATTTGATCTGGAGAGATGGCTTGGTGGTTGTTTTTGCAAAGGAACAGGGTTCAAATCCCAGCATCCACATGGTAGTTTCTAACCATACCTACCTATAGTTCCAGGGACCCAACACCCTTTTCTGATCCCAGTGTGCACCAGGCATGCACACAATGCACAGATATACAGGCAGACAAAACACTGATAAACATAAAAATGAAATAAACCTAAAACTTTTTTTTTAAAATATCATCCTGTTGAGTTGAAATTGGGTCTTGAGAATGTACTAACTTTATATTTAGCAAAATATAAGAAAATTACATAATAATCCGCATGTTTATGACTTACTTGTTAGTGATTGCGCTGATGGCTGCATCTATCTAGCATTCTGCAGTTATTAAACATGGGAATCTAGTCCTCATCCTGGATTGCCTTTCCCAGACTGAATACGGAGGGAAGTGCTTGGTCTTATGGCAGCTAAATATGCTGTGCTTCGTTGATTCCCATGGGAGGTGTGATATTTTCTGAAAGAATCCAGAGGAGAAATGGATTTGGAGGTGGAAGAGAGGTAGGGGAAAGAATATCAGAAGAATAGGGAGGGGAGGCTGTGATCTGGATGCAAAACAAATAAAAAATAAATTTTTCAAACATCAAGTAAAAATGGTGTGTGTACATCTTGTCTTAATTTCAATGTGCACATTTTATCTAGACTTCATTTTTTTCTTAATAATGAGAAAATCTCAAAATTGGTGTGATTATTTATTGCTATTATTTAGGTATATCTTCTTCAGAAAGCTCTCTGCAATCCTTACGGTAAATCTAGGGTCTGAAAACTCAATTAAGCACAACATTACTTGAGCTGTTGCTAAAAACAGCCTGATCAAGTTAGTAGGCTTCTGTTTTCTCCATTTAAATCACGATGCAATTGTGTCATCATCAAAGCATATGCTGTAGGGCCTGCATGCTGCTCAGTGACTCATGTATTGATAAAATTATAATATGCTTATATTTACATTTATTGTAGCAAGGAAAGTATGTTCTTTCTGTCTTAAGAAAAGTTGCATACATGTGCAGGATAATTTTGTCCCAAAAGATTTTCTCAGAGGAAATCCAGCAGGTTTAGCTTTAGACATCCCTTAAACCAGGTGAGGCATATGGTGAGCATGGTATTAGACGTGTGGGCCAGGCAAAGTGAACACCATCGTTCCAATTTCTTTGTTTGCCGAAGAACACTCCCTACCTAATACCCCGTGATAATCTCTGGCCCATGAAACGACCAAACCCTGCCTGTTTCTCTCAACCTGGTGGTGACAGCTTCCAGCTGGTCACCTGATCAATCATACCTGTCATTGGCCTCCAGGTCTGAAGCTTGATTGCTTTTGTTTGTTTGTTTTCTTAGTGTGGTCCACCGCTCAGCTGGCAGGCTTCCTTGTTTGTCCATTAAATGGGAAAGTCGCAGACCACACCATCTGGGAGGAAAAGGGAGAAGTCTGGCAGGACTCACGAGCCCTTGATTCTGTCACGGCTGCTGGAGGCAGTCTTCCCACCTGGCATGCTTTAGCTGCACTCGTAGACGTGAAGGAGAACACGCAGTGAGGTTTTTTTTTTATGTATTTTTTTGCTTTGTTTCATTTTTCTTTATGGTGTCTGTATAACCAGCCCAAGCCAGTAGCAGGAGAAAATGTAAGCTGTCTTTGAGAAAATTCCCCTGTAAAGGAACACTTGTCAGTTCCAACCATTCTAATGAGTACTCGAATGTCCCTGAAGAAGTGACTGTTCACAGGACTGCCTTCAAATACAAGGGACTTTCTTTGACTCCTGGAAGGAAAGTATTACAGGTTATATTTATTTGTTCAGTGAGCTCCAGGATATGTGACATGAACCACTCCCCATTTAGCTTTTGTCATGTTTAAGTTTTAAAACGTGATGGCAAGCAGTCACAAGGACATAGACGGGCTTATAGGTCAGTGCTCCGAGTGCGTATGGTTTGTGACACAGACATAGACAGGCTGATAGGTCAGTGCTCCGAGTGCGTATGGCTTGTGACACAGCTATGTCCCTTAAACTCATGACATTCTCCATCTATGGGTCATATCCCACCAGAAAGTTTGAAGAAGCCATTAACAGACAAAGCTCTTTGGGGTCTCCATCTTCTCTCCTCTGAGTCTGCATATGATCGAGTAACCAGCCATCACTGATATTCCTCTCCTCTGCACCTCCACAATGTTTTAGTAATTTTGTCTCCAGTCACTTTCTGTACGGTGCCAATAGCATGTCATTTGAGCTAACGATAGGAAACTAGTGTGCAATGAGTTACAAGTGTTCACAAATGGTCAAGAGCTGATGTTAAAGATACCATCCCCAAGAAGCAATATAGTCCTTCTACTCCTTATGCAGTCACACGCATCAAGAAAATGCAGGAAAGACTTATGCAAACACAGAAGGCTTCCCTGCTCAGAGAGACAAATGGAACATCCCAGGAAACACATTGTTTTCTTTTACCACTTCTATACCACCTATACCACTTGCAATGCCCAGGAAAATAATAGTAAGTGAAGAGGTACACGCAGACATCTGTATGTCACAACCAGGAAATAGATCAAACGCTGTTATAAACACACCCATAGATCCCCTCGGAACTAGACCAATGTTTATGAAAAGAGCACTCCCAAAAATGTTTGAATCCCTACAACTTTTCGACTGCACAGTCAGCTCCTTTATTTTGAAATATTGTTTCTTCCAGGGCTGACTTCATGCTGGAACTAGAGTCCATTCCCTGTCATGCTGTTTTGACTGTAGATTTCTGTGAGGGGGATGACGGTGGGTTTGGAGAGCAGCTGTGTGGATCATGGACTATGAAGATGTGTTTATTTGACACAAGAATGTTCTTCATATCACAGACAAACAATATTAGCAGTCACATAAGCTGATGTGTCATGATACATAGAAAACTGAACATTTTTGAACCTGATCTCATCTGATAGATGCTTCCTTCAAGTCAGTATTTGAGATGCATTTTCACTAACACTGTAGGAAGTTGTATTTTTATTCAGTGGCTCCTGTAACCACCGTGTGTTCTGTATAATAAGACCTAGAAATGTGACTCAGAGTGCAATATGATAGAAAGAATTTAGTTTTTTTTCCTCTCCCAATTTGCAGAGGAGAAGCCTGGAGCATAGCTAGCATAGGACAGGTGACATGCCAACTGTCATATATACAAGTTCAAACAGAATAACAACAGAGGTGTCCTACAACTGGGAAATCCCTAGTTAACATTCTTGCCACAAATGTTTATTAGGCAATTAGTAGATCAGAGTAGAAAACATTAAGGCCTATGCAAAAATTTAATGTAGAAGATAAGATTTTGTTAGTCAATTATAGTTAGATAAACACTGAAGTGTATATCTATGCGGAATATATTTCAGGGTGCTGTGAGAACCCATTTATTATATTCAGTAGTAAATAAATTTTTTTGAAACAAAGGCAATTAATTGTTTCATGTCCATATATTTCAATAACTTTTCTTTTAGTTGTGTGTGTGTGTATGTGTGTCTTTGTGTGTGTGCATGTATGTGTGTAGGTCAGAGAATAGCATACAGGAGTCTCCACCATGTGGATCACGGTACTATGTTCTTGAACCATCTTGAAGCCTGTACCTTATCTGAGACAAGATTGGTGTGGAACTCTCCAAGTAGGCTACACTGGCTGGCCAATGAGCCTAGAGATCTACCTGTCTCCACCTCCCTAGTGTTGGTATTAAAATTAAGTACAGTATGCCTAGTCTTTATTACACCCAAATCAGGCCCTTGTATTTTCAAGGCAAGTGTTCAACCAACTAAGTTATCTCCCCATCCGTAACCAAACTTTGAACAGACCTACATTACTTGAGATATTGGGATCATGCATTTTAGCATGATTGATGGACGATGATATAGATAATCAACTGCATCCAATTTTTTGAAAAGCCCAGTTTTTCTGAAGTATACTTTTAGGTGTCTCTTGGATGGTATTTCCAAGGACAATTCCTGAAGGGTTGGAGGCAATTCATGCATTAATCCCTAGACGGATTCTTGATATGATGGCCTTATTCACAGGTGCTAAAAGGTAGGAGATAGAATCTAAATGGTATAAGGAGGTCCTTGGAGACATGTCATGAAGGGCTATTTTCCTGCATCCTCTTTTCTCGTCTTTCTGTCTACAAAGACGTGCTTACATAGCCTCCTGTAGTCCTCATGGGGCCAAGAATCCATGGATTTAACACAATATAACTGTTAGTGAAAATAAACCATTGCCCCAGCTAAGTTATTTCAACTAGGAATTTGGTCATAGTGGTGGCAAAAGTAACTAATATGATGTTTCTATTAATTGAGCTTGTAGAAAGTGTGCACAATTTTCTAAGACAAACTCATATCAGAAGGGAGAATTTTGTTAGAACTCTAGGCCAGAAGGAAGGAAAAACCCTCAAAGAACTAGCCAAAGACCTAATTTTCTTTATGTAAGGATTAGTGTTTACCAAAAAGTTGACAGTGTATGTGTCTTAGAAAAAAGTTTGGAAGATTATCATCTTTTGTAAAGTTTTTTGAACACATTTAGCATTTTATTAGTTTTATTTTGTTTAGGGTATGGTTTTATTCTTTAAGTTCTCAGCCAGCCAAATCTATGTTTTGTATAGTGCCTGGACCAAGTCTCTCAAAAGAACTTCCTGTCTTGATTGTCTAACACATACCTCTTAATTGTCTGTGAGCTTAGCTAAAGGAAGGATATTAAATCAACAAGTATAAGGTGAAAATAAATAATCATCCAGTTTGAACAAATCACTTGCCTCAGTCAATAGTTCTGGGCCAAGATCAGTGGTACCCAACAGAGTTTCCCAGATATCTTATTGTAATGCTTCTTTTAAAGCTGACCCTTCTGAGATTGTGTTTTGAAGTTCTAGACAACACACATGCTAAAGGGACACAAGAATTATCATGTACTGATGGTTCATGATGCTCTTTTGGAAAACAAAAGCTTAGGCTTTTAATCAATAAAATAATTCCTGTTCTTTGAACTGGTTCCAGGTCAATTATTCTTGACAGGTTTCTGGCTCTCTGGATTATTCTGACCCAAACCATGAATAATGATGTAAAATTGCACAATATACAGAAACCATCTGTTTGATAGGAACAAGAGGGGTGATGTCATTGGGGCCATTTCTAATCTCAATTTAATGTCCTGCCAGTGCTGATGTCAAGGCTTGGCAACACATTGGCAGAGTCTAGTTTGTTAGGATGAGCTGGTTCAAGAAGGAAATTGTCTCATTGCCTGAAGGACTTCCCGTGTTTTCTGGATTAAAGGTAGTCTAACTAGAAATGGTAAGAACCAGTTGTGGGATGAAGAGCACAGCCTCCATAGCAACGATCTAAGCCCTATAGTTCACAAGTGTATTCCTACGTCATGTGACTTTTCCAAGCAACAAGTTCCTGATCTTTGGAAAAAGAAAATGCCATGGAAGGTTAGGTAAGCATAAAATGAAAGAGGAATTACGCCATGATGTAAGAAGGTGGTTAGGAGTAGTTCACGTTGAGGGTTCTGAAAGAATCTGGAGAGTCAAGCGGAATTAAACTTTAACAGAAGTAGACAAATAAAAACTCTACGATATACTGATAGACACCTACCATATTATGTAGGAAATGTGGAATAAACATCTATACTCAAACCTTGAAGGTTTGACCTTTCTTCATGGCGAGTGTTGTCTCATTACCAACATCCATGCAGCAAGTCAATATGCAGAAGTGCAGAAGAGCACAATCCAAACAATTGAAGGATTATATTATCATGTCTGAGATAGAATGTCAGGAAATTTGAGGGGTTGTTGGAATGATGGATGGTAAAGTGACATGAAGGGAGGGATTTCAGGATACCTCTCTAGAAAAGGGGCTACTAGTGCAACTGATGCTCTCCAGAAGAGGAAATGGTTCAGTGAATTAAGTTCTCCCTGTACAATCATAAGGGCCTGAGTTCAGGTCTCTAGTAGCCATATAAAAAGATGCAAATGTTGTAAATCTAGAGTTGGGGCCTGAGGCAGGAAAATGATTAGGTTTGGTTGCAAGCGAGGCTTCAGTGTAAAGATCCAATCTAGAAAATCAGGTGGGGATTGATAAACTAAGAAAGTTTAGTTAGTATCCAGCCTCTCTTCTCATGCACATAGGAAGTTCTGCCAGTGAACCATACCAGGGCACACAAACATGCATGTGTGTGCACACACACAATTAAAAAAATAAATGAATAAACAAATATGCTTAAATTTTCAAAAGTTAGTAGAGGAAACAACAATCTATTTCCTTTCCTCTTAGAGTTAAGATTATTATCTGGATTGCCACTACTTAGAAAGTTGCGCAGAAAGTCTACGTACAGCTATGCGAGTAAAAGGTCTGAATTTCCAAGTCACATTGAGTGAATAAAATTAGTTCATTTAAGTTTGGGGTCTTTCATAGTTAAATTTTAAAGAATATTTAAATTGATGAACGTTGGGGCTGGAAAGATGGCTCAGAGGTTAAGAGCATTGCCTGCTCTTCCAAAGGTCCTGAGTTAAATTCCCGGAAACCACATGGTGGCTCACAACCATCTGTAATAGGGTCTGGTACCCCTTCTGGCCTGCATGCATGCACACAGACAGAATATTGTATACAAAATAAATAAATAAATAAATAATTTTTTTTAAATTGATGAACATGGCAAGCTGCAGCGTCACTGCCTGATTGAACTAGGCTTACATACAAGATCTTACACCCAAATCAACCATGATGCAACAGTATAATGAAGCAACCAATGGCTGTGTGTTCTTGGGGAAATAATATATTTTTATCATCCATATGAAAGAATTGGACACTTGCATAAGTATTTCTTAAAGAGATAACGCCCATCTTCTAGGTAAAATAATAGCAAACAAAAAAGTATTGAGAATGGGGCTGGAGTGATGGTTCAGCAGTAAGGAGTGCCTCCTGCTGTTCCACAAGACCTGAGTTCTATTACCACCATCCACACTAAGGGAATGAGAAGTACCTGAAAGCCCAGCCCCAGGAAATCTAGTGGCCCTTCTAGCCTCTCTAAGCTCCAGATATGCTTACATACAGACAAACATTCAGACACATAGCATTAGATTTTTAAAAGTTTTAGGAGAATCATGAAACAATCTGTAAATGAATACACAGACCAAGGAAGGAAGGACCACAACTCAATTGGAAGTATGCTTTACCAAGATGGGCAAGGTTGTCTCTAGTTTGTGTGTATAGGAACGCTATAGTGGTGGCTTCCAGCTAGGGTACCATTGCAGAGATAGAGGTCATTTGCATTGGTTTCTCCTTGTAACAAACATGTTTTCTATGGATGTGCCCCTCTGGTGGTTTTCCTCGTTCCTCCTTAGAAATTACCGACACAATCTTCAGCAAGGGGGACTGTGGCCAATGTAGCTTTACATTTTCTCGCTCTCTTGCTCTTTCTCTTTCTCTGGAGAACTAAGTGTTCTACCACACTGGTCAACTTGGTGTGACCATGAGGTTGGGAGAGTGGAATGATGTGAGCCGTGGGTGCAAAATATCCAGTTCCCGTTCCGAAACATACACAGACATTTAAATGCTTCACTTATCTTATTGTAAACTCCAACTTCAGGAGAAATATTCACCAGACAGGTCATAAATCATCCCCAAAGACAGGTGCAATAAATACCAATGTCAAAAAGTTACAGAGTAAAATTATATTGTTTTGACAAGGCCTCCAGATGCGCTGACAACAGGGCAAGTAAATGACCCCTTTTCTTAGAGCCCTCACAGCTAACTAGTGCATAGGTTAGCAGAAGGCCCCACGTCTTCATGAGAATAGCATCCCAGGGTTTCAACGTCATTCTCAGGGTACCCTCCTCTGGGATAAGACAAGCAAAGATGATTTTGCACACTTAAGGAAGCCATTGCACATTAGAATGCTGCATGTGGAGAAAATGGCAGTCTATACAATGCTGCCACAGAAGATGTGTTTGCAAATAAACATCCTAAAAATTTTATTTACATATATTTGCATATAATATGATGTAGTCTATGTCATATTACTATTTAATGAAGTAACCCAGTGGTTATTTTATAAATGAATGATATATGCTTATCTGTCACTTCCACACATTTTGGCTTCACACATTTAAATGAAATCAATTTTATACTAACCATGTTATTTTTATGTAAAATATTTTGATGTTATAAACTTCCCAGTATCATGATTTTTCAGTAAAGGTATTGATAGTGATAAAAAAAAACTTTATTAAAAAGTCAGATATCAGAAAGTTTGCATGACCATTATGTGTGGGAACAAGACTCAACACCAAACACACATCTTTCCTTTTAGCTAGATATTTCTTCCTCAATGTCTCATGAACTGTATAATTGTTACTTCCATTTAACTATTGAGAAGAAATTCTATTTTTGCTCATTTTTTTTCCTGGCTACTAGAAATGTACAAAGGATCTGATGAACTATACTAAATAGTTCACATTTCTAAAAATGTTCCATCTAAGATAAATCCTTGAAATAAATTCCTCAGAAATGTAATTGTTGATGATTAAAGTTGCATGCCCCTGGGCAGAAAAATATTGTGTTTGTTCTTGAATTACTCAAGGTCCAGTTTTGCTTTAATGAAATCTTTGTTTACCACATCGGTTTGTTTTGTTACCTTCAAATACTGAGGCCACTTACTATTGGGGCTGAAAGAATGGCTCTGAAGTAAGAAAATCCACTTCTCATCCAGAGAATCCAAGTTTGGTCACCAACATCCACACTGGAAAGCCCACAACTATCTGTAAGTCTAGCTCCAGAGGTTCTGGTGCACCAGTGGACACCTGCACACACATGGAGGGCACATACAGACACATATATATTTAAAAATAATAATAAAGATACTGTAAGCCAAGATTTGTGTTAAATATTTTGTTAAAAGTTCATTAGAAATAATAGACTTTAAGCTCTCATTAGATCCCCAAAAATTAATGCTAGGAGAAAGACCCTTCACTCAGATACGGGAAAGTTAACATGGTACTTCTCCTCTGCCTCTTACTTTTGTTACCAGCTTAGAATCCTATTAAACTCAAATTAGAAGTACAAAACTTTGCATGACATTCTAACTTGCAGAAGGCAGAAGAATGCTCAAGTCATGTGTGTAAGAAGTCCAGAATGAGTTCATTGTGTATAACCTTCTTATAGACTTATAAAATACTAAACTTTCTATCTTCCTCTCTCTTGGAAAAGAAAAGAAAGAATAACAAACACATTTCTGAATCACTATCTATGATATTCCACCAGGAAATATATGTTATATTATAGGGTATCAGCCCTTGGGTTTCCAACAAGCGACCTGCTTCTACTAAACTGATGAATTCTTTTGAGTTGTATGTTGTGAGTTAGACTTATGACCTAGGGGGAGCAAAAGTCAGGGCTGGTGGGCCTGGTAGCTGTATCTTATAAACTCAGCCAATGTGTTGCCCAGGAAAGGAATGCATGGCCATAAATGAAGGCACTTGGAGGGTAAGGGTCATGGTTTGTAATTAGCACAGACTATTTAAGAAAGAATAAGAAAATAACATTTTACAAGCTAATAGAAAGAGAAGCAAATAAGCATTTAAATGTTCCAATTGTGAGTTCCGTTCCTGTGTGTGGCTTATTTTATAAGTGTTTTGTTTTAAACTAGTAGAAGGCAAGGAATACTGAAAAATACATTCTCCCTGGAACATGACTACATAGGCTACCATATTCTTCATTTAAGCCTATTGGCAACAAAATTATTTCATTTATTCTTGATAGTGTGTTATCTTAAAAGTCACTGTGACACCGAACAAATTATAAGCAGAATCAAATGAAATACCTATAAATGCTTGAGCAGATTTTCAAAGCTAAGAAACATAACATACTGGTTCACAGAAATCAGAAGGAACACTAATACCTTCACTTTGCTGTTATCTGAATTTTGCTTGTTTGTTGTCTTTGCCTGGACAGACTGGTCACCTAGTGCTTATAAGACTCATTAATTTCTGTTGTGGAAACACTCTGTTTCCCATTCAAAGTAAAATAAATAAAACGACTTTTCAGCTGTATGTTCACCCCTGCACGAGACTTATAACTCAGCCCAGGAAATGACTGCTGGGCAAGCAGAGGCAATCGAGAGGTTCTGTGAAGCGTGTGTTGCATTCTTCCAGGCATGTTTGCAATCACAACTATTGTTTTACAGGGAAATGCAAGAATATTACAGCTAAGCTTTTCATTGCCATACAACAGTAGGGAAATTAGCCTTACCTGTATAAAAAAATGGAAATTAAGCGATGATTTCTAAGCAAATCAGGGCACCCATCTTTTTAGACTTGGCAGTGTGTGAGCTACCATTGCCATTGCAAGTGGGTAACAGGTACAATGCATTATGTAGAAGTTGTAAGGAGGCAGTGTTTGTGCCCTTATAAAACTGCACAAGTAGTCAACCCGTAGCTAGCTCTCTACTAGGTGGAAATTGCATTTTGTTTTGGTCTGATGTAGAAATGTGCACTCTTTTTCAGAACCATTATCACAGACATTGCAATCTTGACAAAATAGATCATGGAACATTCTCCTTTTGAAGATGTTATGAAATTATTAAAGATGTTAATCTTCACTTTGTTTTCTATATGAACAGTAAAATGAACAAAATCATGACAAGAAATCCGACCTGCTGGCTCTGCTCCATTCTAAGTTATCAAAATGGTATTTGGTAATATACAGCTACTGAACAATTTCACCCAGATTTTGATTTTATGTTTTTAATTATTTTATTCTGCTTTAAAGTTAGAACTAATATGGGGATGATGTAGAGTCATAATATCCAAGGCACGCCAAAGCAGACCCACTCAGACAGGTCATCCTTTTCACCGGGTGACATTTCTGCCATGTCTATAATCTATCACGGAACATTTAACCACAGTTGCTTTTAAATCTCTCTTCTGAACTTTATTTCTTCTCCAATACAACTGTTTATCTTCACCCGATCACCTGAATGTGTGCTTAATGGAATAAATTGTATAGTACTATTTTTACTCTTTGACAGCTAGGACTAGATGGAAGATGCATATATTTTCCTCTTGTGTTTTGGAGCACCTACTTTGAACTGCATTAAATACAATGTAATAAATTTCACTGTGGTTTTACTGTATTTGTTCTTGTTAATTAATTCCACAAGATCCCAACCACTCATATATTAGCTTCAGATGAGAAGAATAAACTCAAGAAACTGACTGCACAATTGGTTAAGACCACACAAATTGTCCATTAATTATTCTGCAAATACTTACACAGTCGCTCTGTTTTCTGCAGCACGATTATAAACAATGTGAGGGGCAGCATTAAAAACATTTATAATTCTCGCAAAGTCTTAAGTCACGGGTGTAGCTTCTGTGTTTGTCAATAATCGGTTGGTATAGTAAAGGCTTATACTTTTAGTGATATGAACCTTCCCCAAATGAATTACAGAGAGTGTCAAAAATTCAGTACATTTGTGTTGAGAAGACTACAGAAAAATTTAAATATTGTAGCTGTAGAAAGCCCATTTTAATAAGATACTTTTAATCATACAAGTAGTGCATACATTTTAAGTTTTTTTTTCTTAAAGTGTGTTGCAGGGTAAATGAATGGAATTTAGAGAACCAATATACCTCCAAAAAGAAAACAAGCTAGCCAGGCAGTGGTGGCACACGCCTTTATTCCCAGCAACTGTCAGGCAGAGGCAGACTGATCTTTTGTGAGTTCATGGTCAGCCTGGTCTACAGAGCTAGTTTCAGGACAGCTAGGGCTGCTACACAGAGAAACCCTGTCTCGAAAAGTCAAAATAAATAAGTAAGTAAATAAATAAATAAGAAAGGAAGGAAGGAAAGGAATGAGGGAGGGAGGAAGGAAGGAAGTTAATTATCTTACATCTTTTCTTCTAGACTAATTTCTACAAATTAGTCTTTGTGTAGTTTTCAGACGGTGTAAATGTTGAGTCACAGTTGATAGGTGGTTTTAATGTTTGCTTGATTTGTGTGATGAGTTTGTTAATTGTGTCAAAGAGTAAATAAATTCGTTACCATTTTCATCATACATAGAATCATATCTGTCTAATTTCTAGACTGTTTTCCTTTTCTTTTTCTTTTTTCTCTAAAATTAAAGGGCCACACAGCACCCAAAGCTCTCAGCTGCGTGTTCTTCTTTTACTCCGCATTATGAATTTTGAGAACTAGAAAAAATACAAACCTTAATAGTTAAATTAATCTTGGCGTACTAGCTGATGACTTTTAAGAGAGAGTATAACCGGGCACAGTATGCTGTCTGCTCTGACTCTTCAGTACACCTTTCTGCTTCACCGGTGCACCAGGCCTCATCACTGTGTTCTGCCATTGTACCCAAGGAATTCCTGGTGCAGATTCACCTCGCTCTTACTTCATCCCTTTGGGTCTGGAACGGCAGGTCCCTGCGGAGAGGTGGGGCATTTGCTTTTAATCAAAGGGAAAAGCTTGCATTAAACTCCGTAAACATAATCAGGGGACTTGTATAAATAACAATCTGTGCATATCATTTTCATTTTTGCAGACACTTGTTCTCTGGTCTTGATCTTTCTCCAGTGTGGAAAGCAGAGACCAAAGTGCAAAGTTCAAAAGTGGCTATTTGCCTGGAGGTTTACTGAAAGTAAAGCATCCCATGGAAGTCCTTTGGAAGAATCTGAGGAAACTTTTTTTCCTCTTTTTCCCCTTCGAGGAAGGATGTTGTTATTCGGTTTCTAAGGTTAATTTGGCTTGGAGAAAAATAACAAAAACACTGGGAAGCAAAAACAGCCATGAAACTTTGGGAAGCTGGCAGAGAACGTGTCCATAGTGTTACAACTTCATGTAGACATGCAACTTTTCCAAGGATAAACTCTGCATCCTACAGAGCATCCCTTTCTTCATCAGCCAAAGGGCACAGCCCTAGCACCATGGCAACAGCAATGAAATATGCAGATAAAAGGAAAGTGGCAAACACAAAACCAAAGAACCACACATTGTTCTTCACAATACATTTGACTTGTAATGACCAGTCCAAGCAATTGATTGCCATTTTGAGGAAAAATTAAAGTGTGTTTCCTACATGCTCCAAATTTTATTTTTATTTGTAATATATTTATTTTTTTTATTTTAGTGTGAGCACTTACTGGGATTGTTATTAGACTTAAACAAGATAAGTGCCCTGCAGGGAGAATTGGTTTTAATTTCTAAAGATAACCAAAAACATGCAGAGAAGTCCTCCAAGCTTGACTTGATACTGCCGTATCTACAGACTTCCAATGCATTCCTTAGGATGTGTCCGTTCAGCTTAGGAACATTTTAACAGACTCCCTAAGGGCAGACTACAAATCAGGCCAGGAGACAGGGACTTCAGTAATCTTTTCCCAGTCTCATTCAGTAGAACCTGGTTATTTTCAGCCAAATTAGACATTCTTTGGGGGTGTTTATCTTTTCAACTGCCTGCCTCCATCCTATTTTTTTATTATTTTATTTCAGAAACTTTCTTACTTTCAGATTACTTAGTGAGTTACGTGTAGCTTATTTGAAATCTTCATCCTAGATGGAAGGGAAACAAAGTCATTTTTGTCGTAAGACTCCAGATTATATAGCTACCCTTAAGCAACCGAATGCTTATGGAATAGCAAGAAAAAAAAAACAATTCTGAGAAGTAAAAGAAAGGCTAAAAGACAGAAACTGCTGTGAGCTGTTGTTTCACAGGGCTGGTGGGTCTGAGTTTATGAAGTCCTGGCTTTCCTACAGTCTGTTTTCTGACATTGGAAGAACATAATAAGCAAGTAAATGAATACATGAAAACAAAGCATTGCGCGGTGAAATGTTTATGAGGCACACAAGCAGGGCTGAGTGGAGTCTGAGGAAGGGCATCAGGAAAGGTCTCACTGAGGGCACAGTAGCTGAGGGCGCATGGAAAGTCTGAGTGATGCCAGTCTCTCCTAGACGACAGAATGGATAGAAGAGAGTGCATAAGATCCCAGGGTGAGGATGACATTTCTGTGTTTGTCTTTGTTTTTGCATTATCTGTAGGAGAATAGAACAAAGTTTTGAATCGTGAGCATGCAGTTAAGTGGAAAATGGGGATAGAAATTAGCATGAATAGAAAGCCAGCAAGGGACAGGCTATGGATTTCAGGTGCTAAAAACAATGGCAAATACCGGCTTCTGTTTAAATCATTATTAGAACCCCATTTACGAAATGGAAAGTAGATTACTGGAGAATTGGGGAAATAGCTTTAAAATGTGGTTTGACATACAACTAGAGAATAAGCAAGCTGGATTAGCTTAAATGGGTTGAAAATTGTTATTTTTCTCTTAAATAGAGAAAAACAATATAGCTTTGAGGAGGTTAGCTGTGTTAACATGAATACAGATGTTTCTAGATTTGATTCTACCATCCCTGGAGGGTGGAAGAAGCAAAACAGAGGAAAGCAGAAAGAAAGCCCTTCTCAGATTTTTGGCTTTTGTACAGAGTTCAGAATGGAGTCAATCATCTATGCTGGCCATGAGTTATAAACTCAGCTGAAGGTTGAGCTCATATTACAGCATCATAGCCTCACAGGGTAGGAAGATAGGAAGCAAATGCAGGGCCCTTAAGAAGGATCAGGTCGGGGCTGGGAGATGGCTCAGAGGCTAAAAACACTGACTGTTCTTACAGAGGACCCAGGATCAGTTCGCAGCACTTTCATGGTGGCTCACAACCATTTGTGCCCTCATTTCCAGAGGATCAGACATCCTCTTCCGGCCTTTGTATCAGGCACACATGGGCATATACAAATAGGCAGCTAAATCACTCACACCTGTAAAATAAAAATCGGTCTCTAAAATGAAGGGCAAAAGGAAGACATGGGTGTGATATCCCAGAGCTGCTGAGTGACCCAACATTATCTTCATGAATTCTTGTCATGTTAGACACTTTATAATTCATCTATTATCATGAGCCAGTGCTTTTTATGTGGTAGCCAGTAGAATCCTGCGAGATAGATCTCGTAAACCAGAATGAAATTATTCACCTTCTCCGGGTAGTTCATTTTACCTCTGGAGTACCAACAAAGGCTCTTTTTCTCTGCTGATATACCTTGGATTCCTCGCATGGGAGAGTCATTACGGCAGACATGCCCTTCGATGCCAATAGTAGTGGAGAGTAGAAAGGCACCAAAAACACTCATATCCAAATCTGTGACTATAAAACATCAGAGGCTAGTTCTGAACTACACACTTTTGAAATCACAGACGCTGATATTATTGTGATATTCATAAATGAATCTACCCAAATTTGACTTTTTTTCACTTAATGGTCTACTGCATGGCGTCATAGCTTAAGTACTTGAGCTCAGGGATTCTGCAGACAAGGCTTTCTATTCTACCTACACATATTTTACAGGTGACGTAATCTTGCTGATTCAGTTCCTCAGAGGAGGCGTGGGGACTGAGGAGTTGACCTATTTCACCACGGCCCAGTAAGACTGATAATGTATACTTACTTATGGAGGTTTTTACATGTCACTTTCTGGAATATTTGATAAATGTTAACTCTAAGCCATTTGGGGGTCTGAAGAGAGAGCTGAGTATTTTATTTCACTTCCACAGGCGAGGAAACCTAAACAAAATAAGTGGAGCAACTTGCTGGTATCTTAGCAACTTGCTGGTATCCACTAAGAGATGGAGTCTGGCTCTGACTCCAAGCTGTCTGGCCGTAGAATATGAACTGCATACATTCTCCCTGTGTGGATGAAATATTGCCTGCAAAGTGTCTGGCACACAGGCATGCAATAAATGTCACTTATTATTTTTATTTTGCATTTTTCTATCACTTTATTTTGACTTCAATGTGGGAGAGGCGATTATCCAAAGATGGGAATTATCTGAGGATTGTGATGGTCAGAGGCAGAGGAAATATTAGATTTTCCTTAGTGGGAGGAGGATTTAAGACTCCCAGTACTTGAGCCAGAGCAAAGCAAGGAACGAATGTCCATAAGCCCTCATCACTCCACATCTGTTTTTATTTTTCAGTTTATCAGCCTGCTCTTTCATGACAGAATTTTGCAATATTCTGCTCCCCTGGTGACTTATAGAATATCAAGAGAAGAAAGAAGAAAGAAAAGCTTTTAGCCAACTTCAGCTTTTCCTTCCTTAAACCATAGATAAGCACTGGCTGGACACCGTGATTTTGTCTGAAAAGGCCAATTCATGCATCTCCCTGTTATCTGCTCGAAGGAGGAATGCTGTCTTTACCAGTGCCCAGCATAGCTGATAGTCCCTGTCCCAAGGGGTCGTGACGCTGGTGTGTGAAGATAAGACAAGCCTGTAGCCAAGCACTGCCAAGATAGAAAGCAGTTTTTCTCCGCTGGAGAACAGGTGTGGGCATCTTTCGTATGTGATATCTATGTCATCACATCAAGGCTGGGGTGTGACAAGAACATGAAAAGAAGCGAGTGGAAGTATACGGGTACTGGTCTATCTCCTGCCGAAGCAGCTGCTCTTTCAGAATCAGCAAACAGGGAATGACCTCTGGCCCTAGGCTTCTTGTAAGAATTTATTTAGCTGGGCAAAATGGTACATGCCTATAATCTATGCATTGAGGTGGCTGAGGCAGGAGGATCGTGAGTTTGAGATCATTCTGGGATACAAAGACAGATTTAGGCTTGCCGGAGCTACAATAGTGACATCTTGCCTCAAAGGAAAAAAAAATGAGAATGAAAGCAAGAAAAGGTGCTTCCTTTTAAATGGCTGGGAGATAGCTCAGTGGATAAAGTACTTGTTATTCAAGCATGAAGGACTGGGTTTGAGGCCCTAGCACTTGAGTAAAAAGCTGGGTGAAGCAGTGTGTGTCTGCAACCCCAGTGCTAGGCTAAGAAGGCAGGAGCTGGGGCTTCCTGGCTAGCCAGTACAGCAGACTGATGTACTTCAGTGTAGTAGGAGGCCATTTGTTTGTTTCCCGGCTGCCTAGACTCCTGAAATAACCACACAGAAACTGTATTAATTAAATCACTGCTTGGCCTATTAGCTCTAATTTCTCATTGATTAGCGTTTACATCTTAATTTAACCCATTTCCATTCTTTTATATTTTACCATGAGGCTTGTGGCCCACCAGCAAGGTTTTGGAGTATTTGTCTCCAGTTGCAGCTCCATGGCTTCTCCTGAGTCTGCCTTCTTCCTCCCAAAATTCAGTTTAGTATTGTTTCCCCTCCTCCCCCACTACCGCTTAGCTAGGTTCTGCCTTGCTATAGGTCCAAAGCAATATCTTTGTTAATCACATTTGTTAATGGTAATCACAGCATACAGAGGGGAATGCCACATCACTCCAGGTCTAATGACAAGCTTCATTTTAAAAAACCAATGAAAAGTGATTGAGAAAGATATCAGAAGTAGATCTCGCCATGGGCATGAGAGAGCTGAGCTGGAGCTACTGTTCACCTGAAAGGCATGGTCCCAGCAGTCTAGACTGATCAATTCAGCTACCATCCAGGCTTCCATCCAGGGCTCTGAGTTGGGTCTCCCGAACATCTACTCCATCCATGGCCTGCTGGAGAGCATGAAGGGGCTTATTCTGCAAAACCATAGCCATGACTCAGTAGGATATCTGAGAGGAGTTTTGGTGAGGGTCCAGTAACGATGGTATACCTGGAACCAGAGGCCTTGAACCTGACCAGCAACACAATGAACTTTTGCATGTAAAGCTGTTTGGACTAAAGGGTCTACTGCATGACACACAGTTCCCAGTGCCACTAGGATGAATGAAGAGGCAACGGAGGGGAGGAAAAGATGGAGGAGCGAAGGGGATTTTTTGTTTGCTTGTTTAATAGTCTTTATATTTTTTATTTTTATTTAATGTTTATTATTTCTTTTTAAGTTTTCGTTTTGTGGGGGGACACTACAAGGGTGAAAGGCAGATACAGAGAAACTGGGAAATGAATGGGTTTGGGGTATATAATGTGAAATTCCCAAGAATCACTAGAAAGTTATATTTAAAAAATTTTGTTTGATATATGTGTGTGTATTTGCATAAACATAAATGTCACAAATATATAAATTCAACTTGATGAGTCAGTTTAGTGTTACTTGTATGTCTGTGTTGAAGTTGTCAGATAATTCTAGCAAGTAATAACAAACCCTAATACAAACGTTTTTCTACACAATTCTGGATAAGAAGTGCATGCTGGTACTTTTGTCTGACAGAGCTCAACAGATAAGCTGTGGATCTGCAAGTTTTTGAAATAGGAGAAGAGAAAGAGGAAGGAAGTGATTTAGGGACACAATTTCTAATTTGTAGTGCCCATTTATAATGTTCTTCGGGGCAATTTGTTGATGACAGTCAAGCTTAAGGAGATGGTTCAAGCTAATTCATTAACTGTTCTATCTTCTTCGAGAGGATTAGAAACGGAGGCAAAGCTCATCTGTGGAATTTCAAGAATTGAGGGATTTCTGCAGTCAGCCAGTGAACAAAATTAACCAAACAACGTGATGGATCGCTTAACTGAATCCTGCTTCAGTCACTAACCTTAGTGAGAATGTTTAAAGCCACAATAATAATAGTGACAGCAGCTACATGCATATATCATTCACTCCCTGCATGATAATTTTATTAATGTTTTTAGAGCCTTTTACTTTATTTAGTCTTGTCCTCTGAGAAAGTTTTATTTCCATTCTTTACACGAGAACATTAAGAAACAGAGCAAGGAACCTGTTCACATATGGGAGTTAAGCCCAATAAGGTCCCAGAAGTCAATGATATTTTAATTTATAAGCCTGAGTCCTTATTCCGTGGTTTGTTCTCAGGTTTTTTTTTCTTTCTTTAGAGGAGTATAGAATGTTTCTTCTCTCTCTAAACAAAACCATTAAGCTATTTCCCGTGCTAGGTTGCATGATTGCTGTGTGTGCCTGTGTTCACATGAATATGCTGGTGTGTGCACTCATGTGTGCTTATGAAGAAGACAGAAGCCAATAGTAGACATCTTTCCTGATGCTCTCTATCTTACTCTTTGAGACAGGTTCTCTCACTAGCCCTGCATTTCATCACTAGGCTACACTGGCTGCCCAGCAAGCTGCCAGGGTCCTCCTGCCTCTGACTCCCAGCACAGAGGTCGTAGATGATTGCTGTCAGGTATAGTTTTATTATGTAGGTGCTAGAGATTCAAACTTGGGCCCTCAAGCTTGTACTGCAAGCACTTTACCCACTGAGCCATGTCCTGTACCCCTAAGTCATGTCATGAAGAGAAATCACACAGAATGTAAGAAAGCAAGGTGGAGATTAAAGTGATCTTAGGTATGAATGCAAAGGTTTTAAGGAGCATGCATCAGGACTACTGTTATAGTCATTATACAATTCCTTTGCTTTATTATCAGTGTGGCCTTTGAGTAAGTCATTGAATTTCTTTCAACACTGTAAGGATGGAGAGGAGAGGATATGCCCTTCTTTACGAGTTCTGTGAAATCAATGAAATAATAGAGGACTCAAAACAAATCAGTAGGATTATCAGTTTCATGACTGCTGCTGGGATTAGCCTCTTCTTTCACAATATCAAATCCCACTTATGGCAAACAATCATGCATTCCGAAGATCATTCTTAACTGAAAAAATGTTCTAGAAGCATGCTTGACTTCGTTTCTCCAAGGGTAGTCTATGGTATAACACAGAAGTTTCCAGGAACTTCATTAAAAATGCAGAAATTTTGGACATGTTTCATAGCCACAGGAACAGAACCTGCCTTTGAAAAACAATATCTAGTTGAATCGTTAGCACAGTGGAAGAACCTGTTGGAGGAAATGACACAGCTCAGAATGCAAAGAGACCTGAGAGGGAAGAAATAGCCAGCAACATAGTATGTTGGCCTCCTGATTTGGAAGGATAACTATGACAGCTAGGCCACCTGCCTAGGTCATAATTATTATTTTTATCTTCATTGGATACAAACTAAACATGAAGCTAAGGAAAAAGAGGAGACTTCTGAAAAGGGAGCGAGGAGTTGGAAATGGTACATTCAGAAGTTAGAAGACCTGAATGTGCTCTCCTAGTACCCTGTTGCATGCCGCAAACCGAGGGCTAGGGAGGTGGGGAGTCCTGGGGCTTACTGACCAGCAAATCTGTCTAAATCAGTCATCTGAATCACCCCAGGTTCCATGAGATAAGGCATGAGGAAGACAACTCACACTGACCTCTGGGCTCCACAGTCATAAGCACACATGTAAACACAGTGGTAGGGGTGAGCTTATTTCTAAGTACCATGTCAATATCTGAGAGGTAGTGTCTGCTTTTCCACTAGCGAGGCATGCATAGCCCAGTCACAGAGGTTCTTGCTCTGATGGCTTGTGCGGACCATCCTGCAGCCACTGACACCATGAAGAGACCCCCATTCTCTTTGACACTTTTGTTTGAAGCAAATAAGGTAGGACAGCTCATGATTATAGTCACTGCACTTGGGAAGAGTAGGCATCAAGTACTTTAAGGTTAACACCAGCTTAGGTGAAACTGGCCTAGAAAGTGAGATTCTGTCTCAAAAATAAAAAGGAACAAAATATAAAATAAAATGGAACAATGTTGCTTATGTGTGCAAAATAGGAAAGTAATAGGATTGGTGAACTAAATCAGGAGTCCAAAGCTTTTGAATAGGAAATAAACTAGGTAGGAATAAAAGAAAGAAAAAATAAGAATTTGTACAAACAAATACTGGCAACAACATTACACTAAATAAATACGGATTGAAACTGGTCATCTCCACAGAGAATTTTACAGTCATGAGGCAGAAGATACAATATATGCATGAATTTCTCTCCCATTGAAGAACAAATCCTTCAGTCAGCAATATATTTTTACTGATTACCCCCTAACTTTCTGTGTTCATACAAATTTCTCTCACAGAGATCTGGGAGCAGTGGGTTGTTAGGACCTACTCTCATTCATTTTTTTTCTTAATTCTTGGATGAATTGTGCATCTGCCACATTTTGATACTTTCTCCTTAGGGCTTCCTATTGTAGACGTGGGAAGTTTAAGATAGGCATCTTCATGGACAGTGGCATCTGTTCCTCGCAGACTCAAGGAAAAATAAAAATATTCAAAACACTGAGAAATGAGAGTGTTGCATCATTAAACAGAACCCAACGGGGGTTAATAATAAAATGGGATATGAGAAGATTTGGTAAACTGAGTCGGAATATGACTTAGAGTCTTTAGCACACCAACCCCACTCCTTCCAAATCTCTGGATGACCTCTTTTAGGCAGCTTGTATTTTTGCCTCCCTGTCCTCCTGTGGCAGAACTTTATCTGTTTCCAGTAATGTCTATAAAATGGGGCATGCTATACAAACACACTAAGTGTCATCAATAATGTGTCTTCACTTAGTTTCATTATAAAAATACACAGACTTTTAAAATATTTTTAAAGATATGTACTTTTATTTATATGTGTGTCAGGAGTGTGGTGTATGTACAGGTTAGTTTGAGTGCATATGGAGGCCGAAAAAAAGAAATCAGATCTCCTGGAACTGGAGTTACAGGATGTTGTGAACTTTCTGATGTGGGTGCTCATAACTGAACTCAAGGGCTATAGAAGAGTAGCAAGTGCTCTTAACTGCTAATCCTTCTCCCCCACCCTTTAGGAAAACTTTTTTTAAATAAAAGTTTCCTCTAATATTTTAACAAATGCTTGCATGAAACTTAAAGTCCTGTCATTGCTTCTCATCTCAACTGCCATGTGCTGTGGATAGATGTGTATCACTGGGCCGGGATTCATATAGCTTGTTTGGATTCAAACTCAGGGCCCATATTTTCATAGGAAGTATTCAATTTCTAATAAGCCTTCGTTTTCTCCCCCTAGCCTTAGTGTTCATATTTTCAATGGTAAGAAAAGAAACTTTACTTTACTATTAAGTGTTTTAAAGTACATTCACTAACAGTTGACTGTTTTCATCATATGTCAATATACCTCAGCCTTCCTTTATTTTATGGAATTGCTTCATGACTTGGGGATGACCAGCCTATAAGAATTCAGAGAATCAATACAAAGCCACCTGCACATTTTTACCTTGAGGATTTTGGCTGTGACCCTTCAGCAGCTCACTAGGACACAAACACATGGCAAAATGTCGCTACTGAGTCACTCATCAATTGAGTTGATGGATGGAGATGCACATTAGGATTTGAGGGAGGAAGACCTCGGTGATACAAACTGGCTAATGAGTTCATGTATAATATTTTAGTAGTATGGCACTGTCGCAGTTTTGGTTTATTTTGAACTCTGTATCCCGTTTGCCTCTTTAAAAGGAACTAACCCAGGATCTAGGCAACTATGAATATATTGTGACACTTGAGACTCTAATGGCCATTACTTGATGATAAGTAGTTGGTCTAACTCATTGTCTCAGTATTCACTCATAATGGTTGACAAATGTACTTAAATCCATGCAACTTGTGTTAAACTATCAGGAGCTACTTGAAACCTAAATGATCCGTCTGTCACCTCTAGTGTTGTAACTTCAAACTGTCTAAGCCATAACTCCAAATTGAGTTCATTCATAAATAAAACTATTCTTTGCATAGAAAGTCATTCTAAGTCATTCAGCATTGTATAGGTGGACTATCCACTCCTGAAATCAGCGAGCCTCTCATTTTGATTCCTAGGCTTCTTAGCCACACTGTCACTGTTTAATTTTATACATAAGCATCTCAACATATCGCATGCTTACCTAGTTCAAATGCCTGGAAATTCATATTATTACATTTCAAATGAGATCAGAGTTATACTTAAAGAAAATAGGAGCTACATTCTCTAAAAGTTTACAAAGGTCACAATCTCTCAGAGCACACAATGAAACTCCCCTCTTGTGCTAAGTGGCACGCTTCATTAATCGCCAAATCTTAAAGTACATTTGACAGGAGTGATGTTATACATTATAAACTAAGATTTCTCAAGCTCTGCCCATCTGTTAGTGATACAGGCAGTCTACGTGTCCTATATACGGGACATACATTTCCTGCCTTGCCTATATTTGCTCTTGGCAATGCAAGGTGTCCGACTGTCATAACGGACAAGTCATTCATTAAGCTGTCGGCACCTTACTATACTGCTCCTCAAGATGCTTCATTCCTGTGATTTCTGCTCCTTTTTGGATGGCTTGTTCACTTGTCAGGAGCTGAGCTGTTACCCTCACAGGGGTGGAACTGAGTTGTTCATGTCAACATGTGTAAACCAAAGCTCTATTTCTTCATTTCCAACCATCTGACACTTGGCTTGTGGCAGGCACTAATGGCTTGGAGCACCAGCTTGCACTCATAATAGCTAATATGGTGGCCGAATGAGACAAGTCTTGGCTAAGACATCTAAAGCAGGAACATAAAAGCACTGACGTAGAAGAGGCAAGTAACGACACGAAATGTGATTGATTATAAATACTGTTTGAAAATATTAAAAGAAAAAAAAGGCAATTAAGCTATCCAGATCCATACACTGGAACTATTTGGAACATATTGGATATGAAATTTAAAAAATATATATTTAATCTGGGTTTAAAGTATTTGATACAGTATATGTTTTAAAGATGAGGAACAATGAAAATAAATTTGTGTAGCATTACAGTTAGGTTAGGTAGCATTACAATTAAGAGAATGTAGGGAAGATGTTACACATGGACATGCGGAGGTCAGAAGACAGCTAACAGAAAGGAATTCTCTTATTCAACCTCGTGGGTCTTGGGAATCAAACTCAGGTCAGCAGACTTGGCAGCAAACGCTTTCCCCTGCTGAGCCAACTCGTTGCCCCAAGTCTGCTGATTTTTATCTTTGATTTTACAGTTCATATTTTAAAATATCTTGTGTTTATGAGAACCTTCTTGCTCATTGGAAAACTGGAAAGACAGTTCATTTTTAACTACTTGGAGATGTTAAAGTATAGTCTCTGATAGTCCAAACTAATTTCTTATATTTGCCTTTTTGCCTAATCTATGATATTTTTCTTGTGAGAAGAGGGATGAGAAAGAAACTTTAATCACTCAAATTTGGAACTTAATAACTACAATTCAAACTTGACAAAAAGCAAATTAAAGCCATTAACTTCAATGAGAATGCAGAAAATCCTCCCAGGTCAGGTAACCGTGTTTTCTATGTCATCATTTTTAATGGAGATTTAGAAGTTGGTGATAAAATATTGAAATACAATAACAGACAGACTCTTACACATCATCTTTCTAAGTAAGTTGTAATGGTATGCTTTTACTGTCATGGGAAAAAGGCGATGAAGTATTACTTTGCATAGGACTTATATTCATATATTGGCTCTTGAATAGCAAAGACACCTCAGTAATCAGAGGAGTCATTGCTTATGGCATGACGTGTTCTTAATATTATTCCATGCTTTCTGACCATGAAAACATCATGGTCTACTCTTCAGCTTTATGAGAGACACCTGGAGAGAAAGCATCAAGAGTATCACATGTAATATTTTCCCATCCTTTAAGTTCATATGAAAACAGAAACTATATAAAGGTGTTTATTAATCTGATAAGTCATTATTGTTTTCTGTATCATATTATATGGGTAATATTACATTTCATCTCCAATTTTGAGGAAAAAATATATCATTGTGTGTAAAATAAGAAAATCAATCTTTCATTTTCCAATTTTATATCACCTGCATCTTATAATTTATAAAACCTAAATTCATAAGCTACCAATGAAAAACTGTTATTTTCCCTTCCTTTTATTATATCTTAATATCACTAGATATTCCAAATGTTGGAGTCACTGCAGGGTTTGGCTCTACATAATTGTGCATATTATCATTTTATACTCTATGGGTCAGAGTTTCTTATTTTTATTGTGTACCTGATCAAATATGATAACTTTTTTTGATTCACGTGCTGGCCAAAAATTTCATATGTAACCAGCATTAGGTTGAGCCAAGAGACTGAAATCTTTCTTTATGTGGATGCTCGCCTCTTCCATCATGTTGATAGTTTCTGCAACTTAGAGAAACGAACAGACTAGCAAAATTGTTAATGAAATACTGGATTTAATTCCACTATTTAAAAGAAAATAGTTTGTGAAAAATTACTTGTTGGAGTTGAAATAAGAAAAAATAGTATCTGGGACTAGAGACATGGAGAGATAGGCCTGCAGTTAAGTGTGCATTCTACTCTCACAGAAGACCTCAAATGGGTTATCAGAATCCAGGTCTTGTACCTCACAGCTGCATGTAACCTATTTCCGGGGCATCTAATGCCCTAGCCTCTAGGACACCTGCATTTGTGTGTACACACACGCGCACACACACACACACACACACACACACACGCACACACTTAATAAATAAATATTTAAAATATGGAATGAAAATGAAGAGAAAACTGTTGCTATATATTTGTCAGTTTGGTTTCAAGTTATCATTGTAAATCCATACAGTAACGAGAAATTCCCCTTCTGTAGAATATTGGTTTGGGAATGAGCTGAATGACTTGTACTGACTCAGAGAGATTTCATTAAGCACTTGCCTCTGTGGCTGTTTGTGTGAGTCTGAATGTGCTTCTATTTGTGATTCAAATATAAATATCAGTGAGTACATCCCATGTTCCTCTTTTTGGGTCTGGCTTACCTCACTCAGGATAGTGTTTTCTATTTCCATCCATTTGTACGCAAACTTCAAGAATTCCTTGTTTTTTACTACTGAGTAATACTCTAATATGTATATATTCCATACTTTCTTCATCCATTCTTCCATTGAAGGGCATCTAGGTTGTTTCCAGGTTCTGGCTATTACAAACAATGCTGCTATGAACATAGTTGAGCATATACTTTTGTTGTATGATAGGGCCTCTCTTGGGTATATTCCCAAGAGCGGTATTGCTGGGTCCAGGGGTAGGTTGATCCCGAATTTCCTGAGGAACGCCACACTGCTTTCCAAAGTGGTTGCACGAGTTTGCATTCCCACCAGCAATGGATGAGTGTACCCCTTTCTCCACACCCTCTCCAGCAAAGGCTATCATTGGTGTTTTTCATTTTAGCCATTCTGACAGGTGTGAGATGGTATCTTAAAGTTGTCTTGATTTGCATTTCCCTGATCGCTAAGGAAGTTGAGCATGACCTTAAGTGTCTTTTGGCCATTTGAAGTTCTTCCGATGAGAATTCTCTGTTCAGCTCAGTGCCCCATTTTATAATTGGGTTCATTAGCCTTTTACGGTCTAGTTTCTTGAGTTCTTTATATATTTTGGAGATCAGACCTTTGTCAGTTGCGGGGATGTACTCACTCATACTTGGTTTCTAGCCATAAATAAAAAACAGTGAGCTTATAATTCGCGATCCTAGAGAAGCTAAATTAGAAGGTGAATCCAAAGACAAACATATAGGCATCCTCCTGAATATTAACCTTCATCAGGCGATGAAAGGAGACAGAGACCCACATTGGAGCACCGGACAGAAATCTCAAGGTCCAAATCAGGAGCAGAAGGAGGGAGAGCACGAGCAAGGAACTCAGGACCGCGAGGGGTACACCCACACACTGAGACAATGGGGATGATCTTTCGGGAATTCACCAATAGCCTGGGTCTGAAAAAGCATGGGATAAAACCGGACTTACATAGCAGACAATGAGGACTACTGAGAACTCAAGAACATTGGTCTACAGAGCTAGTTCCAGGACAGGCTCCAAAACCACAGAGGAACCCTGTCTCGAAAAACCAAAAAAAAAAAAAAAAAAAAAAAAAAAAAAAGAACAATGGCAATGGGTTTTTGATCCTACTGCACATACTGGCTTTGGGGGAGCCTAGGCAGTTTGGATGCTCAACTTACTAAACCTGGATGGAGGTGAGAGGTCCATGGACTTCCCACAGGTCAGGGAACCCTGATGGCTCTTCAAGCTGATGAGGGAGAGGGACTTGATTGGGGGAGGGGGAGGGAAATGGGAGGCGGTGGCAGGGAGGAGGCAGAAATCCTTAATAAATAAATAAATTAAAAAAAAACAAATATAAATATCATATTGAGGATCAATGAGTATATGTATTATTACTAAAGTTAACTATTGATTTCCAAACACACAGTATCATTTAAAATATACTTTTCCCCTTTCAGATATACCATCTAGAAGGTGGTCTTTGGCTTTTAAAATTTCAGTACAGGCATGAATTCATCCATATATTCTAATTAATAAATTTAAGCACAGAGAATTTAAATCACAGAATGCATTGGTCTTTAGGGAATGCTGACTGTTTTATCTATCACCAAATCTCTACTTCCCCACAACATGGTAGACAAGCAATAATGAGATAAATTCATAAAGCAATAGATAAGAGGCTAAGGGACTTTTGTTTTTAAGCATCATGATTTTGTTCTGAAATGAAACTCAGATTAAAAAATTTCTACTTCTAACAGTTTTAGCCTTTGTCATCAAATTCCAAAAGTAACAAATGCAAAAAGTCTAATGGTGTTTAAGCTTGTTGGTCAGGCAATCTCTTTGTTCTTCTTTAACCAAATCCTATAATTATGGCGAGGACAGGCTGTAGAGAGTCTCAAAGGATCCAATTTCAAATTACTCATGTCTTCTTCCAAGAACTATCTGTATGATGACCAAATTATAGTAATATACTTTTGAGAGATCAGAATCTAGGACTCCAAAAAGCAGAATAAAGCAAAGCAGACAGACAAACAGAAGATAGTTTGATAAAGAAAAAATAGAAAAAACACAAAGAACACATACATGCATGCACACACACCATAAAAACACAAAACCTGAAAGTATTATAAATAAGTAAAAGAAAAGTAAGCTTAAAAATATCAAAAGCACAGCATTATAAAGCCAAAATTCCCCCAAAATCTCATGACCTCCTCTGGCTTGGAAATGTGCAGGCCTTGTGCATATGGCCACAGTCTCTTCGAATTCATCCATGTATCAGTTCTGCTGTGGCTTGAAAGCACTGTTTCCTTGGTGTTTTCCATCCGCTGGCTCTTACAATCATTCTGCCTCTTCTTCTACATAGGTTCCTGAGCCCAGAGATAAGGACTTTAATGAAAACAGTCCTCTATTTGGGGCTAAACATCCCAATGCATATCACTCTCTCCATATTGTTCAGCTGTGAATCTCTGTCTGTTCCCATCTACTCTAGGAGGAAGCTTCTCTGATGTTAGCTGAGATACTGATCTATAGGTACAGCAGAATATCATTTGGAGTCTTTTTGTTGCTATAGCCCTTTAACAGAATAAGAGTATTTGGTTTTCTCCTAGGTTCCTGGCCTATGTAATGTATAGTTATGAGTCACTTAAGCAGCATCAGATATAGGTTCCATCTCATACAGAGGGCCTTAAAGTCAATCAGATAGTGGCTGGGTACTCCCACAACCTTTATGCCACTATTCTACCATCATATTATGCCAACAGGTCACTATCATAGATTTCTGTAGCTGGGTTGTTGTTTGCTTTCCCTGGTAGTATAGGTAGCACCTTCCAGTACCATGAACACTAGTTAGTAAGGGTGACATCTCTAGTTAGACACCAGCTTGACTGCTTCATGTTCAGTCATGCATGTAAGGGTTATATTCAGCAATAAGGCCTCACTAGCGGTTTGTGAAGAACAACCAATAACACAATAGCTTGAGTTTTCTGTGTGTTTCCATAGGCCTCCCTTGGCCATCAACTCAGCTAGGTATAAACCATTCATGCACTGGAGATTTTTCTTGGTATCAAGAGGTCTAGATGGAACTTTGTCTTTTCTATTGCTTGGTGATTCCATTTTGTTAGTGGTGGTTTTTATGTATATATATTTTAAGAGTCCTCTACTGTAATATGCTTCCATATGACCTCTCAAATGGTCTTTAATGTTAACTGGTCCTGCTGGTATTACCTTCTTATTTCCCCTCTTCCTTCCCCTCTCCATTTAATCCTCATATTCCTGTCTCCATCTTGTCTCTCTATAACCATATATTCCATTTCCCCACCTTATAAGTTTCTCTCTCTCCCCTCCCCAGAGTCCTTTACTCTATACCCATCTTCTGTGAGTATACAGATAGAAGTATGCCTGCTGAAGTCATATTTTAATCAGACAACAACTTCCAAGATAAGGAAAACACTAGACAAAAATAATTATGGATACATAGTATTATTTGTGCTACCAGAGTCTCATATCCACATACATAATAGTTTTTAAAAATGAATAATGCTCAACTATTATTATTAACATCTTTAGTGTATGCTTTCCCATTGGGGAGTTACAAGCCACTTAGCCCCAAAAGCAAATTCCATAGGAAGACAGCCTATTTTCTGAAGACATTATCTTAGTTAAAAATTCTGTGTCCTTAATATTCAATAACATACACTGTTTACGTAAGAAAGAGTTTCTCCTGGACAATGTTCACATCCACATTTTGGAGTTGAATAAAACCAAGAAACAAATAACACTTAGGTGAACAATTCCTTGTTTTAAAATGGCCTCTGTCTGGAAGCCCTGGACCAAAACCCTCCCAATATCCCACTGAAAGAGCTATGTAAAGACAAAAATGATGTAAATTTATGACCTTATAAATGAAGATTGACAGACAACCTAAGGCTTGAATCTGGAAGGAATTTTCTATAATTGGAAGTCAGACAGAGCTCAGCATATTAACCAATGGTTGCCCTGTGTGCTTGTCATTTAATGAAATGGAGTAACTCTGACAGAATGAGAGATGGTGGAAAGCTACCAAAGCTGATCAACACCCCCAGGCCCAAGCCTTGTAATCTCTGAATATGTCACTCTTTCCTCAAGCTCCACTGACTTTTTCTTATTTTATTATGGGTTTTCCAAACTTAAACTTCCAAAGAAGAAAGCAGGAGCTGGCATCTTTCTCTACTTCCTTGGCAGAGAAGAAACATATAACCTAGGAGAACAAGTGGGCCCAGGTGGAGTGTGATAATTCTTTTTTCTCTTCTATGTCTGTGAAAATTTCATGCAGTGAATTTTGATCATATTTATTCCACTCCCATAAAGTCTCATGGTCTGCCCTTTCCTACCCAACCAGTTTTGAGTCCTCAGTTTTCAAGTCCATCAAATCCAGTTCATTCGAAGTCATGTTAATCTTATATGTATGGTCTTCCAATAGAGTATGGTTAAGCTACTAGAGGTCATATTCATAAAGAAAATTGTCTCTCCCTCTGCCAGCAACTATACATCATCAACAGCTCCTAAGTGAGAAGTGAGGCGTTATGTCCTACTCTGCTTTCCGTGATGGAATTTTTCCTTCCTTAAGCTTCCACAAGTCTTATGCATGCTGTCAGAGTCACGGTGAGTTCGTATATGTGACTTTTCTGCTATGTTCCGAAAATAATTTTTAAGGAGAGTCACCTACTGCCACTGGCATACAGCAGTTTTTCTTCAACCTTTTCCAAAATGATATCTGAACCCTAGGATGAGAGAGTTTGTTGGAGGAAGTTTCTGTCCTGCCCCGTCGCACAGCCATTCAGTCTAAAATAAACACACAGAGGCTTTTATTAATTCTAAACTGTTTGACCTATTGCTCATGCTTATTACTAGTTAGCTCTTACAACTTAAATTAACCCACAATCCTTATCTGTGTTTATCCACTGGGCTTGGTAGCTTTTCTCAGTAAGGCATTCTCATCTTGCTTCCTCTGTGTCTGGCTGATGACTGCACCTGCTACTTTTCTCTTCCCAGAATTCTCCTAGTCTGGTTCCCACACATATACTTACTGCCTGGCTACTAATCAGTCAGCATTTTATTAAAACAATACGAGTGACAAATCTTTACAGCATCCAAGAGCATTACCCCACAGTAGTGTGCTATATAGATGTCCCCATGTAGGGTTTGGCACTCAGTATTTTTTTATTCTCTTCATGTTAAACAATTATGGGTCTCCATGTCAAGGTCCATCTACTGCATTGATAAAAATGACTTGTGGAATAATTGAAGAGAGAATTTATATGGATAATAATAATAATAATAATAATAGTAGTAGTAGTAATAATAATTGCCCATCTTGGTCTACCACAAGTAGTCCAGTTACAAATGTGAACACATATAAACTTCATGAAGAGATAGGTTTCAGGGACTTACAGATGTGGCATTAAGTAGTCAAATATACATGTTACATGCTTCTGACCTTAATTTATCATTGCTTACAAGAAACTGACATGTAAGGCAGTATTGTGTCTTAGTGTCCTCCCTCAGCCCCAACATAGGAAAGGCAGAGTACAGAGGAATGTAAGTACATTTGAAATCATCCTAGGTTACATAGGGAGACCCTATCTCAACTAAACAGAAGTTAGTTCTTAGCCAGGTGGTGGTAATATATGCCTTTAATCCCAGCATTTGTGAAGCAGAGGCAGGCAGATCTCTGTGAGTCTGAGGCCATCCTGTTCTACAAGAATGAGTTTCAGGACAGGCTCCAAAGCTACACAGAGAATCAAAAAAAGAAAAAAAAAAGAACAAGTAAAAAATAAAAGGAAAAAAGAAAAGAAGTCCTGGTCTTTATTACTTTTTCTCTCTGTATCTTTTTACCTTTTAAACAGCTGGGAGAAGAGATGAAATCTCACAGGATCTACCCATAGAAGAAGAGATGAAAAGCTATAGTAATTAGTGGCTACTCTGAGAGGGAGAATCAGTCTTCTCCTGAATCTCTTGATAAGTCACCTAAGTCATACATACATACAAGCAACACAGAAATGGAATCATAGTTTGTTTTAAGGAGGCCACTAGTTTGTTCCTGATGTTCAGCTACGAAATAATCACACAGAAATTGTATTAATTAAATCACTGCTTGGCCTATTAGCTCTAACTTCTTATTGGACAGCTTTTACATCTTAATTTAACTCATTTTCATTATTTTATATTTTACCACAAGGCTCGTGGCCTACCAGCAAGGTTACAGCATATGTGCCTCTGGAGGCAGCTCCATGGTTTCTCCCTGACTCTGCCTTCTTTCTTCCAGAATTCAGTTTAGTTTTCCCTATCTAGCTCTATTCTAACCTATCACAGGCTCAAGACAGTTTCTTTATTAACCAATGGTATTTACAGTATACAGAGGGGAATCCCATATCAGATGTGCATATGTGTGTGTGTTTACGGGAACATGTGAGAGTGTGTGTGTGTGTGTGTGTGTACCATTATACCACTACAGGCTGAAGGGGATGTAATGAATTTGAGGAGGTGGGGGGCACATTAGAGGAGTTGGAACAATAGGTTGTGGGGTAGAAAGGGCATAAAATAGTATTTGTCTATTAAATTCTCAAAAAGAAAAAAATAACCCTAAATGCAAAAACAGAAAGAAATGAAAAAACAAAGGAGAGTAATAGCTCATTCATAAAAAACATATGAGATTTTTAGTACCTGTATATAAAAGGCTTTACTGGAATTCAATGACAGGTGGAGAGGTGACCCTTTCTTGTTAGCTGTCAGTTGTGTCTTTTTTTGATGCTATAACAAAGCTGCATATTAGCACTGAAAACTGTCCATCAAGCAAAGCTGAAAATACTACCCATCCATTATAAGAAAGCATTGGATATTCCTAACCTAGAGGAAGAAGGATAGTCAAAGATACATTGCCAAAAAGTAAAAGGAGAAAATAATATCAAGATGAGTATCATAGAATAAGTAATAATGATAGAGTGGTTCAAATTCTATTATTGCTAACAGTGTTTATCTGTAATGCTAACCTCTGTCCTAGCTTCATTTCTGTTGTTCTGATAAACTGTCCTGATAAAGAAGAACAATTGATGTAAAATAGGGTTTCTTTGCCTTACAATTCCAGGTTGCAGTGTTCTTACTGTACAGAAGTCAAGCAGGGATAGAAAGCATGAATTCACAGTAAACAGCAGAGACAGAACAGCATAAACATGTGGATCCTTGATGTTAGCTTCCTTCTCCTATACACAGTTCAAGACATCCTAAGTAGGGAGTGGTGGCACCCATAATGTACTCTACCTAGTTATGTATATGTGCACGTGCATTTCTGCATTGAAGTACACACACACACACACACACACACACACACACACACACACACACCCAGGGTCTGAAGACTAATGTTGCCACACCTAACTTACTCTATATGGTACTAAGAAACTTGGGTGAAAAGAAGGTCTATTTGGGGAAAGTGGTACTGCAGCTTATGAAAAACCCATCACTCTGCTCACAAAATCTAATCAAAATATTGGGTTGGTATCCTAATGACTTATTGTGATTCCCACAGAGCAGTGCATCTCTCGGGCACCATCATAGAAGCTTCTTTTTCCCAATAGATGGCACTTAACACAGAGCCTACAACTGGTCAAGGAGCAGAAAATAAGAATAACCAGGGATTCTATATCATAACCTCTCCTCCCAAGGCCTAGGATCATCATGGAAGAGGAGGTGGAAATATCTGAAGGGCAAGAGGCTTTGGATGATTACAAGGAAGCATGTAATCAAGAAGGCTCTTGGAAAATAAGCAAAACATTTGAGACAGCATACAGGAGACTTCCACAGGTTTAGCCAAGACAAAATTCCAGCATGGAGAGGAGAGGTGGGCAGGAAGTCCCTACCCTAGCTAAAGAGCTGTTATGAGCTGATAGCTATTGGGAAGTGGAGAGTCAGTTGTCAGTTTTCTTTAACGTTGTATTCTGTGGTAAGTCTACCATGTTCTGGTGAAGCCCACACTTCTTAGTCTATGGCCAACAAAAACTGTTGTCTTTTCTCTTCTTTTCTTTCTTTCTCTCCTTCCTTCCTCCCTTCTTTCACACTTCTTTGTTTCTTTCTTTATCCTTTGAAAAAATTTGGTTTTTTAGGGGAGGGGAGGTAAATCTGGGAATAATGGGGGAAAGGTAAATATTATCAAAATGTATTGCACAAAATTCTCAAAGAAATAATAAAAATTGAACAAATAAAGAATTGGATTGATCATTTCACCTCATGCATGGGCTGGGTTTAGCAAGAGTGACATACCAACACACATATGTGCAAAATATTTTGATAATTCTAGAAGAATTGCATTATAAATTAATACACACTCCTATAATTAACACAATACTTTATTTTCAACATGCACATAGATATTAAGTCTTTTTGACTTTGTTTTAACATTCCATAAGGCACAAAATAAAAAGTATCAAAGGTTCATATTTCAAGATTTATACCTCAGAGTAAATGGCCAGAAACAAATTAAAAATAAAAAATGAACTACATAATCTATCTACCTTGCAAACTCCACTAACACCTAAAACCCCACTCCTTGATCCCTACATCTTGTGAAAAAGTAGCCGACAAATGTACCCACTGTCTTTCCCACCTCAGCCATCACCATCAACCCCAAATCCAGGGCAGCTGATACGATTTAGTGGCCCAGGAAGAGACGAGCATGTGCGAAAGCAACCTCAGAGAAGTCAACTGGATTATACAGCGGAGACTGCAGTGATAAAGGGGACTTAGTTTTACAGCTGAGTTGGGCTGGGGTAAGGAGGAAAATGAAAGAAGAATAATCACCCTGGGTCTCTTTCCTTAAGTTATTTTGCAGATTTATCAAAACGTGCACGTGGTAGAAAATGTCTTCCAGAAGCCAGCATTTCAGCTAAGCCCTGCTGCGGTGGCTGGCTCATATGTGCAAACATGGCCTCATGCTCTGAGGTAATGTGAGGTAACTATTTACAGTCAGGGAACCCTTGACAAGGTTCCTTGTAAGATGCCTTAGCCTGAATTAAGCTGCCTCATGCTCTTGCATCCTCCACTCTGATTAGGTACTTGTGAAGTAAACACATCCTGCCATGTACATTCATGTTTAGCTTAAGCCATTTCTAGGAAAATTCACAGACACAAAAATGTATATATGCATGTATCTTTATATACACACAAACCAACATGCATACACATCATCCCTATAAACACAAAGACCCACACACATATATGTATACATACATATACATAAAATCACAAATAAATTTACATATAAATATATGCACACTAACATAAACACCCACATACACATACATGCATGCATGTATGCACATGCAAAATATATGTACATATATGTAATATATACATGTATGCATATACCCATGCACATACATATATACATGCATGTGTCCACGCACATATGCATATATACACATTCATACACACGTGCATACATATATTAGATTCTTAGATATACTAACTACTGTTATGTATAGAACTCTGCCAGCTTAGCTATTTTAATTGATCATAGCATTTAAAATGAGCAGTACTCTACAGAGGGATGGGAAGTATGGTTTTTGCTGACTTTTGCTTTGTTTTGTGACACATTTAAATTAACTAGGATGATCTCTATAGTCACTGGATTGAGACTATCCATTGGTGTTTGATGGGATCTTCAGGAAAGACAACATTGACTTCCTCTCTTCATGGAGGTGCTGACAATCACTGAGTATTGGGTGCTTAATCCTAAAGAAGACATTTGTACTATCTCTTCAGGAAATATTGCAGAAGGGAGGACAATGCAAGAGCCCTGAAGCAGTATAAAAGGCTGGCCAAGGCTATGTCCTGGGCTATACACAGCCATTGCAAACAAACTCACAGCAACTATAGTTGCCTGCACAGGGTCAACACAAGCAGACTAGAGAACAGCATGCAGGCCATCCATAAGCTGGGGCCACCTGGTGTGATACAGTCCAGGAGGAAATGGTGAGGAAGCAGAAGAGAGTGATGATGATGTCTCAAAGGCACAGGGTCCCTTGAAAAGCGTAGTAAGTGTGGACAGCCTCTAAGGCTCAGGTAAACCACAGGAGTACCTACCTATGTAGAGATCATGGGTACAAGCTATAGATGTTCAGAGAAAGACCTTAGAGTCTTTGGACTTAGTCTAACAGGGTTAGAAGATAACTGAGAAATAGAGGGAGGATCTTCTAACCTATAGTTAGAGATCAAAGTAGGTAGGACATATTACACTTTAAAACTTGTGATATAAAAATATATCTGGTGGGCCATCAAGATGGCTTATCCGTTAAAACACTGATGACCTAGATTGAATTCCCAGCACCCACGAAAAGGCTCACAATTGTCTATGATTCTAGTTTCAGCGTATCTAAAACTCTCTTCTGGCCCCCATAGATACTAGGCATGAAAATATATGGATCTCAGATAAGGTGAAGAGTTAGTTAAGGGCACAGGTAAGTTAGTCTGTTTAATTTATTAAAATAGTCTAACAGCCCAGCCATGCTACAGAAAACATGCTGAGAATGAAAGGAAGTGTGATGGGAAAAAAAGATCACGTGGTCAACTGAAAGTCGTTCAACTCATATAAAACAACAATATAATCAGAGAAAGCATGAGGTGGTTATCTTTTTATTTACACATAAATAAATTGGCAAGCAAATAAATACATTATTCAAAAAATGAAAACAGGGTCAGAAATATGGTTCAGTGGTTAGGAGAACTTACTGCTCCCACAGAAGAGCAGTTCAGTTTCCAACACCCACAGCAACCTGTCACTCCAGATCCAGGAGATCTGATACATCTGGTCTCCTTGCACACTCACACACAAGTGCACATTCCCACACACTCATATAATCTCTTTCTAACTCCAGGAGATATGACATGTCTAAACCCCTGTGGACACCAACATGCAAGTGCACATTCCTCTCTCTCTGTCTCTCTGTCTCTCTGTCTCTCTGTCTCTCTCTGTCTCTCTCTCTCTCTCTCTGTCTCTCTCTCTATCTTTCTCCCTCCATCACTCCCTCACTCGATCTCTTATTCCTTCCCTCCCACTTCCCCCCATCTCTTTCTCTGTCTCTCTTGCATACAGACTTTTAACAGTCTGTATTAGAAAAGAAACTAGAAAAGCTCATTGCACACTAAGCAACAAGATGCATTTAGAAAACTCTCACTACATGAAGGACTTCAAGAGGAAAGTTAAGGGCTGTTTCCCAGCAAGGATCCTCTGGGCTTCTCTGGCTGCTTTCAATATGAACCTTAAACTGTATTTAAAACAAGCTTTCTTACATTGTAACCTAACTCCAAATGGGGACCGTTGGCCATAAGAGCATAAGAGTGGAAGAGTGGGGAGTGCTTTTGGTGAATATCTATGTTCTGTTTTTGGAACGTTGGGACTGTCAGACACCTTGAATTGGCATGCTATTACGAGCATAAGCATTAGTCCAAGATTTGTAGATTTGACTATTTGTCAGTAGGTTCCAGCTACCACAGTAATTACTTCTAGAAGGTAATTTGGTAAAAGACAAGACATGCTGGTGTTACCCCATCTACAACATTTATAATCACAGTAAAACTCCCATATAGTATAAAAATAATATAATCTACATTTCAAGGGAAAGACTTTATAGCCCAGGCAGCTACTTATATCATGGAATTTGATGTCCAATAAGCTCGCTGACATTTTATCTGGTGAGGTAAATGTAATAACAAAGTGGAAGAGTGTTTGAAAATGAACCTATTTAGGTCATGGGAGGAAAAAAATCATTCTTAATAAACTCATATTTTCAAATAATCTAAATCATAGCGTATTGGAACAAACTCCAGGGACTTCACAAAACTAGATCTTGGTGTTATGAAACCTTATAGGAGCACTCCAGCAAAATGAGTTTTATTTTTAATATGTACTTTAGGAGTGAATGACACATCCTTACAAAACAGAAACTCGAGAACAATCCTTGTTGAGTATGTGTCTGGAAGCCCATGTCATAAATAGGTAAAGAAAATGGCCCTGAGTTGTGAAAATCATTTTGTCCATTTCAACCAGGAGAAAGTTCTCAAAAATGATAAAGTGGTGTTAAGAGTTTGATTGCACAATGGCTGGGCTTTGGGGGGCAGCTCCTGTGCTGCCTCTGTGGTTTCTGCTGATACAAATTTGATATTTTACAAATGCAGAATATGAACTAGATTCCTAACATGTGTTCAGTGCACTTACAGTATTCTGAAATGAAAAACAGCACTGTCTCGGGACTCTTCTTGGCGGCGTGCTTAATGCAGTAGATCTGGTAGACGTTAAGTGTTATTATGGAAATAATTGAATCATTTCACACAGTTTCATGCCGCAAGTTTTGCATGTTATGTGCAGGATCCCTCCTCCTGTGACAGAAGATGTTAGAGGACCAATACACAAACGTTTCCTTTAGAGTCCCGAACGCGGATGTGGGTTCCCTTTTTAGGAATCACTGTTAGGTAAACTTTGGAGGTATTTCAGACTTAATTTTGCCAACAACCATCTGTCACCAGAAATTCACAAAGAGAGGTTTTTGTAAAAATGAATTTTTGGGTAAGCTATGTTCATAATTTAAAAATCACCACCTCCTCCTCTATCCAAGTTTGCCCCCCATTTTCCCATTCCTGTCTTCTTGGCAGATGTTCCTTGTTCAACATTTTCTTGGTGGTAAGCAGTATGTATTTAATAATTTAAGCATAAATCTTGAGCTGGAGAGATGGCTCAGTTGGTAAAATGCTTTAAGAACAACCAGGAGGACCTGAGTTCGGGTGTCTCAAATTCATGTTATTAAAATGAAGCCAGGGCATAGTGACTGGCGCCCTTCTATAAGCTGTGTGCTCGAGAAGTGGAAGCTGGAGGATCTGCAGAGCTCACAGGCGATGACTGTAGCTGTATTGGCGGGCTCCAGGCCCAATGAAAGACTCTGTTTCAAAAGATGTGTTTCAGATAGTAGAGGGAGACTCTCAGTCCTGATTTCTGCTCCACGGCCCCAGCACACACACACTTACACGTGTACACACTCACACACCATGCAATACCCGTAGATCTTGCTTTAATATTGTATACTAATGTCTAATTACTTTTCCTGCTTTACTTTAAACACAGTGGAAGCTTCTCAAGTCCTATGAAAACTTGAGATGTGATCTGTGTTCCGTATTGAGAGTTGATTTATTTTTCACCCAAAATGGCCTTAAGGGTCTTCTTGGGTCACTGGTACCCTATTGAATAATTTAGGGGACGAGGTTATTCAATAATAATTTTCAGGTATTATTCCACACTATTTTTAAAGTTTCTCTCATAATTGAGTAATGCTTTTATTTGAAAATAATTTGGAAACTACTCAGTGTACATTTGGCATGGCACTGTCACACAAAACAGCACACGTATGCATCGGAAAGAAACTGTACAGTCGAAAGATGGTATGGGCTTAGTTGTACGTCATGGACAAGTCTTGACGCAGAGGCTTTGAAAGTGAGATTCCTAGAGGAACATGTTAGAAATGGAATCCACAGGCCTCCTTGGGGATCTACATGAGAGAGACTTTGGAGGAAGGGTTACTGTTCTCTGTTAGCAAGCCCTCCGTTATTCTGGGGCATGATTAGATCTGAGAACGGTTGCTCTGGAAGGATGCAGACATTCAGTCATCTGATGGGATACTGAAGCATCTGTGGTTGATGGGAGCAGAAGCATGCAAACACATCAAGGAGGCTAAAAATGAAACAGAAAACACGTAATAGGTGTAGGTGGTGAGCATACTCACGGTACTGAATAAAAGACTCCTTCTTGGCGCTCCCTCTCCAGTATCCATCCCACTTCCTCTATCAAAACCTATGAACAGATGCCCAAGCACATGCATCAATTCCCCCTCCCCCCGGCACGCACCAAAGGAAGGACATAATGATACCTGTACTGAAGATTGGAAGCACGACTTGGTGGTAAAGTGTATGTGCCAATGTACTGTTCTCACAGAAGACCCGAGTTTGGTTGTCACCAAACATATCAGTCAGTGTACAAACAGTGCTAACTTTGGCTCCAGGGAATCAATGCCCTCTTCTGGCCTATGAGGGCTGCACACCCTCATAAAACCTTTCCCTCATCATGCACATAAATAAATTTCAAAAATAAGTATTTAAAACAGATGTTTTTTCTCATTTTCACTAAGAAAAATAGCTTAAGAAATAGATATTTTAAGACTGAAGAGTTGAAGCATTTGTTGTTCTTATAGAAGACCTAGGTTTGGTCCTCAGCAGTCACTTGGTAGCTAATAGCCATCTGTTACTCTAGTTCTGAGTTCTAGGAGATCGGGAGCCTTCTTACCTCTGTGGGACACTTTATGCACATGGTATGCATATATTAAGGTAAAACTTATACATAAAATAAAATTAATGAATATAATAATTTCTCAAAAAGCAGAAATTTCAGTTTATAATTAGTATATGAACATTGTCTGACATCATCAAAATATTAAAAAGGTTTTAAAAACATAACAAGGAATGGTGGTTATTTTGTGACTATGTTGAAGACCTAACAGAATAAATAGCATATTTCTTCAAACTTAAAGGTACTTTCATAATCAACTAGAATGCATAAACAAATAATAGAGCTCAGGTTAAAGCTCAAAGCACCCTCACATTCATTTAGGAATTCTACAACACAAAACAGGGCACAGGCCCACCCAGGGCTGTCAATGCATTTGTCTGATGGAAAATGGATGACTGGATATGTACCATGGAATATCAGAAGAAATGGGGCTTCTACCTGAATGGTATACATTTTTAGACTTTAGACTTTGTGCCTGTAGTAACAAGGGTGGCTTGATTTTTAACATTTTATGTTGCAGTAAAACAAATTTCCCTTGTAGTATTCTTAATAACCCCCCCACACACACATATCAAATTGGTATCATGCTGTCATGTGCAGTACTCATTCCGTAAGTATTATCTAGCGTTTGTCTTGCTTGTCACTGGATCCCTTTCCTAAGAGAAAATCCTCGTTCTACTTTATTTGCTTGATTCCTTTGCTCAAACCTTACCTCTGGAAATACAGCGTAAAGCCGCCTTTCCACTGGATTAGCAATAAATCATGAGCCTTCCTTGTAATGATATGTGTTTACTTTAATGTTCCCTTTAGAAAAAAAAAAAGCTCCCCACACATTTCTATTAATGAGCCCTTTCAGTAGTTATGAGTCTGAACTGTGCTCCTCTGAAGAAGTCTCCTCATAAATTAGCATTAATTGATGTCCAGTTTTTGGAAAAACGTTAGCACACATTATTTATGGCATGTTCTGTTCATGTGGCAGCCTCTTAATGTGAAAAAGAAGAGAAAGTTTTCAAAAGGAGTTTAAAATGATGTTGCTTTTGCTTGCGAAATGGTAAAAGCCGTGGCCTTTGTGTGTTTGGCAAGCCCTCAGTAATATTTCTAGTTGAAGAAGTGGAAGGGATCTGAAGTTGGCAGATAGGGGACCACTTGGGGCACCACGATTCTCTCTGGGTTCCTTCTGAACCTGTGCTGGCTTCTGGTTTTATGCACCTAAGTGATGGAGGCTCATTCTTCCGAATCTAATAAGAATGTGTCATAAAACAAAACAAAAACAAAAACGTAGCAACATATCAGAAAGCCTGCCATCACTTCTACTCTGGAGTTATGGGAAAAATTACATTTCAGAAGAGCAACAAAAGAAAAAGAAAATAGAAAAAAGAGCACGGCCCACTGGTTATCAACTAAGCAGGGCTCACCTGGGTTCACAGAGATGTGGATCTGCACCAGGTCCTCTGCATATACGTTGGGCTGTTAGCTTGACGGTCTTGTGGAACTCTTAGCAGTAGGAGCAGGTGTGCCTCATTTGCCTGCTCTTGGGACGCTTTTCCTTACATTGAGTTGCCTTATCCATAGGCTTGTGCCTTGTCCTATTGTGTCTCATTTTGTCCTGTTTGACTGTCGTCTTTTGGAATCCTGCTCGTTTTTGAAGAGAAAATGGAGGGAGAGTGGCTCTGAGGGAGAGAGGAAGAAAGGAGGTGTGGGGAGTGGAGGGAGGGAAACTCTTGTCAGAATATATGGTATGAGAGAAGAATCTATCTTCAATCATTTTTAAAAGTTAGCAGTGACAACAACAACAACAACAAAAGAAAACAAATAACAACAAATCTTTGTAGGATGTGAGCGGGAGTTCCCTTATACCCTGTTCTTGCTTTGTAAATGAGCTCAAATGCTGTGAAAGTCAGCATGGCGGTTTCTCAGAAACTGAAAGTCAATCTATCGTATGTATGGCTCTTACTTCACTATTCCTAGGCATTCATCCAAAGGTCTCTAATATGAAAGAAATGCTTGCACACCCATAATAGCTAAGTTATGGAAGAAACTGTGTCTATCAACAGAGGAAAGAGGAAAGAGAAAACCTGGGTTATGCACATAATAGAATTCTTTTGGGTCATCCATTTGTAGGGAAATGGAGATATTCATGTTAGATTAACTAAGTCAGCCTCAGAAAGATAAATATTATGTTTTCTTTCACACGCAGATCCTAGATTTTATAGAAGTGTGTAAAATCTTGATTGTATTACAGGAAAATAGAAGTGAACACTCATGTGGTAAAAGGGGGTAAATATTGTGGGAAATGGGTGGGTGGGGGAACCTGGGTAAATATGCTCAATGTACATATGTAATTGTACAGACTTTGGGGAAAATGAAGTAAAATCTTTTCTATAGTGAAACAAGCTCATATATGTTTGACCTCTTGGTTGCGTATCACTATGATTTCCTTAAACAGAAGAGCTGCCATGGCTGTTTCCCGAACATTATTTTAGCTGAGAGAATGAGACCCTTAATGCTTGACCTTGCAGGTCCTGTGCTAAATAGATGTGAGCAATCATTCGTCTAACTCATGGGTATTTTCCTTCTGGTATGAGATGCTGTGCTAGCTTTTTGTGTGCAGTCCTATCGCAATATTAATGACAGAACTCCCTCGAAGAACTCATCCATGAGCCATTCCTTCTACTGATTGAATAATTTAGGAATGTAGCTTTGCATTCCACATCTGTCCAGTTTACATAGATTTGACAAACGTGATGTGGTTATCACAGCAAATCCACAGAGTCTGGAGTTCCTGGACAGTTGGCAAGTGAATAGTTTTTAATGTCACACGTTAGATGTAGGGAACACAAATCAAATAATCCCACACTAGCTCCAAATAGGGTATACTAAGGTTTTTCCTTATTAAAAGGAAAACTCACGCATCACAACATGGAAATAGGAACAGGATCCAACATCCAGATGTGATGTGTGGGAAGAGAAAGGGCCAAGTGGGCAGGACCTCGGCTTTTTGGCACCCAAAAGCTATGCCTCACTTAGTCCAGCCTCTCAAAGGCCACTGGCTAGATGAGGTTCCCCATCAAATGTACATTGTCTCCTTGTCTTATTTTTATTATCTAAGTATCTATTTAAAACACAGTCAGCAACGAATTCGCTGTAAAACATTTTGCTACTTTTATTTATTTACATGTGTGTATATACATGTGCATACATGGTGGTCAGAGATTAACATTCTAGAGTTAGTCTTCTCTTTCTGTTGTGGAGGTCCTAGTGATTGAGCTCAGCTCTTCAGGCCTGGTGGCAAGCGCCTTTCCCAGCTGAGCCCATTGAGCGATATCATAGGTCCAGATTCAATTTTTAATAAACGAATGTAGACAGAGGAAGGGGTCCCGAAATGTTTCTGCCCTCCTGTTCTTCTGAAATATGCTTTCTCCATGCCCCCTACTTTCTTTATACACCAGGATTTTGATTTCATCTTTTATCTTTATGACTAGCCATGCAAACGAAATTTAGTCATTTCAAATCTTGGTCAACTGCAGTTGAACAGTAAACAAGCGAAACATGACCACATCAGTGTCATGTGCCTAATAAATATATTAGAGTCTGACGTAGGTTGAGGTTTTTCCTGACTGCTTCGGTAAGTTTTGAAGTTGCAGAAATCATTCTTTACTGAATTCTTTGACCTATCCACTCAACATTCTGCACGTAACTCTGGCTGCGAAGATTCCTGGATGAACTATTAAATGACATGGTTACAGCTTGAAGCAGAACTCTGGAACTACAACCATGCCTAAAGGAACCATGTATCTACTCTAGAGCAATTCTTCATTATTTAGAAGGCAAAAAACACTGACAAAGAAAAATAATCAAGCAACCATCCCTCACAATTTGTAAATATTATGTGAAAGGCAATAATACCTTGATCTGCTTTGAAGACTTTCAAAAAATTTCATATAAAAAAGCATCCATGAAGGTGGAACTAGATTTATATGGTAAAATGCTTGCTGTTCAGAGCACACATAAGGATTCTTCAATATACAGAACTTCTGCGAAAAACCCATGTCATGTATGTTTGTAATCCCAGGGCTAAGGATGCAGATACTGGAAGACTCCTGGAGCTTGATGACCAGTCATTCTAGCCAATCAATGAACTCTGGTTTCAGAGAAAGATCCTGTCTCAAAATAAGGTGGAGAGAAGTTGAGGAAGATTCCGGATGTTGATATCTGGCATCCACATGCATGCACTTGTGCATGCTCACACTCATGAACATGCACACAAACACACACACACACACACACACACGCATGCACTGACCTATTGATATTGGTGCTGGTTTTCAAAACATGTGGTTGTAGTAGCAAAGGATGAAAGAAATAATAGGATAGAAGACATAGTTATCACCAGGGAGAAAATACAGGTCACGGTGACTACATATTACCATCACACTATCAGGACTCAGAAATCAGAGATTAATACTTTTCAAGGGTTGTGTCCTTTCTGCCATTGTACAGCCCCATATCCTGGAATTAGGTTAAACTCACAACGTTCTCATATAAAAGAAAGGGTCTGACCGCCGTTCACAACTTTGCTCTCAGAGTTTGATTCTTCTGGTTATTGTGTCCTCAGAATTTGATGATTTTTTAAAATGCAACAAAACTCAAAATAACAATCAAACAAAAGGCCAAGCAATCTCAACTTTAGATCAGTTGGAACTCCAGTCAAAATCCAGCAAGAGCTGCTTTGCCTCCAAAAGGGAGGGAACATGATTCTACAATTATATACCATATTCCAGGAATGGCTTTGAATAACTTTAGAAACATATGAAAGAGTAGTAAGTGACTACCAACATTACTAAGCATATAAAAGTTACTTTCAAATAAAATTGTGTATTGGTGACACATTGGTATATTGATCTTAACATTTCCTGAAAAGGTATATACATTCATGCATACATATACACACGCGTGTGTGCATGCACACACACACACACACACACACACACACAGAGCAGTGTAAAACACCCAAAGACTAGGCCCCTGGTAGGACAGTATATGAATAAGATAAATGCATGGTAGTTCATACATTTACTGGTAGCATGAAATGGACTTTATGGACTTAAAAGAAAAAAAGAGAACACATGAAATTGGCAAGACTAGTGATGGTAAGAGAGGGGAGGTACTTGAAATGAAGGAATGCATGTGAACATGCTCAAAACAGTGTATGCATGCATGAAATTCTTAACTAATACACAATCAATAATAAAAAGACATGACCTCATTGCTGCTTGTTCATATTTAGTAAATCAGATAGTTTATATGAGCAGAGACACGGCATATGATCACAAGTTAGAGTTTGGATGTGTATGAAGGAGATGGAGGGACTTATTCTTGAGGAATCAAATTAGGATCAGAAATGATGAGACATAACTAAGTCTAGAGGAACAAATATTGAATGTGCTGTGGTGGGTATTCCAGGCTGAGAAACTATATATACAATGTCAGAAGCAAGGCAGCGAGAATTCAATGCATTTAATACATTAGTAGTCTTCTGTAGCAGAGAGAAAAGAAAAGGCATAGGTGATATCCCTGTCAGCCAACAACTGCCTGCATTGGTTATGTTTAGCTAGTAATTCAAATTGTAATAGGTATCGGCATTATTATTATTATGAAATAATAATAGCATTGTCTTCATGTTGAGAAGTAGATGCTGAACATCCATCAAATCAGAATACTCCTAATCCTTTGAATTTGTGTTCCCTCATCCTATTCAAATTGCAGAATAAATGCTTTCTCAGAAAATTTGCTTGGGATGAGGAACTGTTGTAAAAGTCTTTGGAGTTATTTTCTATGTGCTCTTTCTCTGAAGCCACTTTATTGTTGGCAAGATTTATAGAAAAGCACTCCTCCAAAAATGTTTTCTTTTCTACAGGCATAATACTCAGACAGGAGGAAATATCAGCCAGGAAGACAAAATAAACATGTAATTGAGAAGATCTTCCAGCCTTCCAAAACATATTGAATACTCCAAAAGCTCTGAGTCTTTAGATGTGTCTGTGAGAGAGACAGAAAAAAAAAAACCAGAGAAATGAAGAAAAGAAAATCTATTCTAATTTCAAGTTACATGTTAGGAAGAAAGAAAGATGGATGGAAAAGAGAGAGAAGAGTTGGAGGGATGGGGGAAGAGAAAAGTGGAAGGGAATGGGAAGATGGATGGGTGTCCTAGTTATTCTTGTTGCCTTGATAAAATTCCTGCACAAAAGGCAACTTCTAGGAGGAAGGACTTTATTTCAGCTTCCCATTCTGGGTTACAGTTCATCATTGCAGGGGACCAATGGAAGGGACAGGTGGTCACACCACACCCAGTCGACAGTAGAGAAATGAACTCGTGCATGCACACTTACTTGTTTGCTTGTGCTCAGATTGATTTATCTGCTCTTACAGAGCTCAGAACTCCCTACCCAGAGAATGCTGCTGCACTCGGTGGGAGAAGTCTTTCCATATCAGTTAACTGAATATAACACTCACAGACATGTCTCCAGATGGTACAATGTAGACATAACCTCATCGAGGCTTTCTTCCCAGGTGATTTAAGGTTGTATCAAACAGACAATTAAAGCCAAGAGTCACAGGAGACGTTCCGCTTTAAGAGATAGCAATGGTATTTTCAAGGTTTAGGAAAGTAAATGATGGCACAGTGGACTCATAGTGAATGATCCAACCTTGAAACACCAAAGTTAAAAATGATCAATACTGGTTCAGTGTGGAAGAATGATGACCCTTTGAGAACCAAAGGCTTCACTCATGTGTGCATATATCCATAGACAAGCCTTGCTATTTAAGAAGCTCATTCTAGGGTCTTGGAAGATAACTCAGGTGGTAAAATTCTTACCTTGTGAGAACAAGGACCTGAATTCAACCTCAGCCCCCACATACACACTACTGCATGTAGCAGTGCAGAGATGAAACCACAGCACCAGGGAGGTAGGGACAGAAAGAGCCAGCTTCCAAATTAGTGAATCTCAAGTTCAGTGAGAAATTCTGTCCCCAATTTTAGAATGAGGTGATTGATGGAGGCACTCAATAACTCCACATACATGTACAAATGCACCTCAATATCCAGATGTGTGCACATACACAGACACACATACATACACAAAGAGAAAGAGAGACAGGGGAGAGAAATGGAGAGAATCAACTCTATTTATCTTGTACTTCGAAGTCCACACTAAAGTCTAGCACATATCAGCCGAGCCTCACAGATCTACCTAAATGTATAGAATTTGTTCAGTCAGCAGGGGAACAAATGAGCGAACATATTCCCATTTGTTTTATTTCACAAATTTAGAATTCTCCCTTATTTATTTGCTTTAATTCGCGAGAAAACCACAAATGTGGTCAGACAGTAGCTATGTCTTTTGCCAGTAGAAGTAATCTAATAAAAGTCTCATGTTTCAGATGGAGGAGGGAGACTCATCTCAGACATGGGCAACGTCATTTCAGCCCCCAGATATTTCACTCTAGATTTGTATTCTTTGGATTCATATGGCTTATGATGATTTTATTCCAAATTCATGCCACCAGGGTTGAAATTTATAATATAAACACTGAGATCAGGCAGTGAATGAAAGGTCTGACTTGTTAATACCCCATAGTAGGTCTTCTACCATGACTAGAAGTTCAGATTTATTTTGACAAGCTTTGTCTTGGTATGGGAGACTAGAGGTATTATCACAGAAGCTATCCCACAACTATCACCAGACTTCAAGACAACATGGCAGGCAGCTCTAGTGAGCACATCAGACCCCACAGAGCCTCAAATGTGGCTTGAATTAAGTTATTACCTTATTGAATATGTGGTGGGATCCGGGCCTTATTTTTGAGATGGAACCAGACAAAATGTGATTATCTCAATAAAGAAGGATTCCTGGTTAACAACGGAAACCTGATGTGACCTGAAGTCACTGTCAGATGAGTGCCTTATGACCAAGAGAACCTTCCAACATCCTTTACACGAAGAACAGTTTACAGCACAGATGAAAGCTAGTAAGAGGTTTTGAGGATGGCTGAGTGAGGGTGATGTTACCCCAAGGTATGCCTCCTAGAGAATTTACCAGTACCATAGCCATCTTACTTTGGGGTTTCTGATGCTGTGATAAAGCATCATGACAAAAGAGTGGAGGGCAGGCTTTATTGCATTTTACAGCCCTCAGGGCACACAGTCATTGAGGAACATCAGGGCAGGAACTCATGGCAGGAACCTGGATGCAGGAGCAGAGAGAGAAGCCATTCAGTAATGTTGCTTACTGACTTGCTCCCCATGGCTTGCAGGCCTGCTTTCTTATACCATTCAGGACCATCTGCTTGGGGTAGCAATGCCACCTGTGACCTGGATATTTCTCCATCAATCATTACTCAATAAATTTCCATACAGACTTGCTTAGAGGCTCATCTTCCAGAGGCATTTTCTCAGTTAAGATTCTTTCTAAGATATGTCTAGATTTATGTCAACATGACAAAAACAAACCCTAAGAATAATTTAGATTTTTATAACAAATTACTGTGTTTAACCGGATGAGGAAATGATGCTCATATTGTAATCTCTACAATTAATTATTTATTATCTCGAATGTACAAAATTCTAGTTTAAAACAGTCTCCATGTTGCTATGTCATGTATGTGGTTCTTTTTTTTTTTTTTTTTGG